>NW_017677306.1:25930-31906 GCF_001879085.1 Nicotiana attenuata
GGGAAATACCCGGGTTTGCTAATATCGGAAATCGTAGGAGGGGTTTTCTAAATGATGGGTCTAAAAGAATCCGACATGACATGTTTGAAGGAGTCATACATTCCCTTTGACCATTTGTATGAAAGGTACGGTCACAGCAAATCATACCGTACTTATCTGGACGAATTCACACTCACCTCATTGGGGCACATCCGCCGAAGGGTCTTTGTATTTATGTTCTGTTTCTTGGGGATGATAGTGTTTCCAACGAAGAAAGCAAGAATCCATAAAAGACTAGCCATGGTCACCAAAACCTTGATGGAAGGAATTAACGGACAGCTATTTAGCCTTGTGCCAATGATAGTTGCAGAAATATACCGCGCCCTAGAAAGATGCCAATAGGGAGCCAAACATTTCAAGGGTTGTAATTTGCTACTCCAACTATGGCTCATGGAACACCTCCAAAAGGGTGAGTACCGCCAGGAAATCCATCGTAGAGACTGGGACGATCATATCACCTTCCATCACCCAAAGCGAATGAATTATATGCCCAACATGTTCGCGCAAACAGAGAATGTTAAAGAATGGGTCGAACTCTTCGACAATCTTACTGAGGACCAAGTCCAATGGATGTTCGAGTGGTTCCCTACTGAAGAATTCATCATCTGATCTAGGGATGCGCCATTTCTGATGCTGATCGGTTTGAGAGGAACCTACCCATATATCCCTATTCGGGTTATGAGACAGGCAGGTAGGAAGCAGGTTATACCAAGGGTCGACAAGATGAGTCACTTCCGGGCCGACATCCAGGATGACGACAGTCCATACAGGTGCCAGGCTCAGCATATGTGGCATTGATTGTCTTAGGAAAAGACACCATCGAACCAGATCGCTACCATGCTCGTTGTACCCCACATTATTTAGGCTGGCTGGAAGACAATCACAACGATTTGGGTCAGCCCGGGTTTGTTCAAGGTCACAGGATCATCGATGAAAAGGCTGAAGCACAGGTAAAGTACAACCAACTGCGCAAGAGGATGCGGGAATGTGAAAATGAGCACCGTGAAATACAAGAAGCCAATCAAAAGCTAATTGAAGAATGGAAGGATATGGCTGTCAGCAACAACAAACGACTGATCTGTTTGGAGCGGGGCATAGTGGAGCTGGAAAAGAAGTTTCTGAAGAGGGTTGAAGATTGCCGGGTTGATGAAGGAAATGAAGGCGGACATCTGGCTAGGGCCTACTTGCTGCTAGGACTGCGCGAGCTGGGAGAACTGTACGAGGGAGCCAACACCGCCGAATCTGGGGAAGGTCCTTCTGGGACCAAATAGATAGGAGTTTATCTTTTCCTTTGGAAAATGTAATAAGGCCTATGGCCACTAGTGACATTTTTATTTCATGTTATTTAGTGTCGTTTTGGGATTCGTCTTATTTCTCTTATCAATAAAATGAGGCATTTAGCATTCTAAGTTCTCCAAATTTACTTGTTGCTAGGCCTACCTCGGGCACAACGAGGTCCCCCCCCAAAATTAGGACACGCTTTATATTCCCCGCACTACGTGTTTAAATATTGCAACATCTTTTCGTATAATCCTTACTAACTTGTTACCTTTTTGTTTTTACTTTTGTTTATTCCCCTCCCCAAAGGTTAGTTCGTGAACTCTGGCAACATCAGCATATTTTACAAGATCCAGGGGCCCTCCACCTACTCCTCCTCCTAGTCCCGTCCGAAACAGGAACAAGGGAAAAATGGAAGATTTGAGCAACATCAGAAAGGAAAACTCGGTTGAACGGGTAGAAATCACTCAGGGTACTCATGTCTCCAAAGAAAGTGCATCCCAACTCGAGCAGAAATTGCTGAAATTTCAGGAGGAACTTGATCAAGTCCGGAATTTGGCAAGCTTGTCATTTTCCCTCACCACCCCAGATGTCAACTTTCCTAACACTCAAAACCCCACACCTCCACAAAACATCCCGAAACCACAAAACCATCCCGTTCCCCTCCACCACTGCAACACTTGCCACACTTCCAACAACACCCCACTGCTCATCCCTGAACCGCTGAACTCCACAAATGATCATCTCCACACTCACCACAACACCCCCATCTATGTGGAAACTATGCCGCACCCTACTCAACCCATCTCAAGCATACCCGAGTCCAATGATAAAGACTCGATCATCAGAAATTTGGCTGAAGAACTTAAGAAGCTGACCACCAGGATCCAAGGCGTTGAAGGTAGTAAAGGAATTGAGGGGCTAAACGACTAAGATTTATGCATACAGCCCGATGTCGAACTGCCCGAGGGGTACAAACCTCCCAAGTTCGAGATGTTTGATGGTACAGGGGATCCCAGGGTTCACTTGAGGACATACTGCGACAAGTTGGTCGGAGTGGGAAAAAATGAGAGAATCCGCATGAAGCTTTTCATGAGGAGCCTGAAAGGAGATGCTCTGTCTTGGTACATTAGCCAAGACCCAAAGAAGTGGTCAAACTAGGTTAGTATGGCGTCCGACTTCATGGATAGATTCAGGTTCAATACAGAGAATGCACCAGATGTGTTTTACATTCAAAATTTGAAGAAGAAACCCACAGAAACTTTCTGCGAGCATGCCACTCGTTGGAGATCAGAGGCTGCCAAGGTTCGGCCTGCTTTAGGGGAAGAACAGATGAACAAGTTTTTCGTCCGGGCTCAGGATCCGCAATACTATGAAAGACTGATGCTGATCGAGAACCATAAATTTTCTGACATCATCAGGCTGGGAGAAAGGATTGAAGAAGGCATCAAAAGTGGTATGGTCACTAACTTTGAAGCTTTGCAAGCCACCAACAAGGCTCTGCAGTCCGGTGCTACATCCAAGAAGAGGGACGTAAGTGCCGTAATGGTTGCACAGAGAACCAAATCACCGGTCAAATACCAAACCTACCCGATATCTCCACTTACATATCAACCCACTCCAAATTTCCAGACACCCGCACCTTCCTACCAAGCTCCACCTACCTATCAATCACCTCCACCTCCCACATACCAACCTACTTCACCCAGATATTCCCAACCCGCACAAGTCTACCAAGCCTACAACACTCAACCATCTCACAGCCAATCACCTCCCACTCGCCAAAACTTTCCTAGACCCCGACCAAATTTTGACCGCAGACCTCCCAAACAATACACCGCCATTGCCGAGCTAATCGACCAGCTGTACGAAAGACTCAAAGCTGCTGTTTATATCACCCCTATCCCTGCCATAACCCCTGAAAACCCTTCCTAGTGGATTAACCCAAACAAAACCTGTGCATACCATTCTGGCACGAAGAGACATACTATTGATGAATGCCGCTCCCTGAAGGACAAAATCCAGGGTTTGATATACAATAAAATCATCGTGGCAAAGGATCCTGCTCCGAACGTCCGCAACAACCCTCTACCAGACCACAAGGGGGGAGGTGTTCATATGATTGAAATAGAAGATGATTGGGACCCCAAGTGATCAATCGGTTTGATCACGGAAGGTGACGATCCAAAGAAACCAACAGTCACTCTTAATCCGATTGTAGTCCAAATTCAGCCTTCTGAAGATGCTGAGGTGAACGTGTCCATACCGCTTGAGTTTGAAGCACCAGCCTTCGCAAAGATGCCAACACCAATCGAGGTCGAGTTTGGGTCCCCAAAGGCGCCTGAGCCCTTTGAAGTTGCTGTATTACCTTCCAAAGTGAGGGTGCCTATTCCAATAGAAATGATAGCCGTAACACCATTCCACACAAAAGACATACCATAGGACTACTCAGCCGAGGCAAGAAGAAAGGGAAAAGCCAAATTCGGGGAAACAGTTGCAGCGCAGGGTATGACAAGAACCGGCAGGGTTTATACCCCAGAACATTTGGTTGAGTCAAGTAAAGACCTTTGGACGACAAACCATCATTAAAACTGGACCCGGTGATCTCTGGAGAAAGATACAAGCCAAGGAATACTCAGTCATTGACCAGCTAAACAAAACACCGGCACAGATCTCTATCCTGGCTTTACTATAAAGTTCTGATGCACACAAGAATGCCTTGTTGAAGGTATTGAGTGAGGTGTATGTACCAAGCAACCTTACTGGAGGAGAAATGGCAAACATGGTAGGCCAAGTGTTGGAGAGTCACAAAATCACCTTCCACGAGGATGGGCTGCCACCGGAAGGATTGAGTCATAACAAGACATGCACATCACTGTGCAGTGCGAAGATTATTTTATCACCCGTATCCTGGTCGATGGGGGGTCCAGTCTCAACAATTGTCCTTTGGTAACACTCAGGACATTCGGAAAAGGGCTGCATGAAATCAAGGATGGGGCCATCAACGTTAAAACTTTCGACGGTTCTCAAAGGTCCACTATTGGGGAAATTAGCCTACGTTTGCAAATGGGCCCACTTGGTTTGATGTTGATTTTCAAGTGATAGACGTGCCGGCATCTTACAATCTACTGTTGGGACGACCATGGATTCATGCCGCTGGGGCCGTGGCATCAACACTACATCAGGCAGTGAAATTTGAATGGAATCACCAGGAGGTGATCATTCATGGTGACGGTAGCAACCCCATATATAGCCGCCAGACCATTCCAGCAATTGGAGGAAGAAGAAGATTAGGTGGGGAAACTCACCACCACATCGAGCGAGTCAACGCCGTCGATAAAGACAAATGGTGGGACAACAAAATTGAAAGCATACTGAATTGGAGCGGGTATGAACCTGGCAAGGGGCTTGGCAAGAACCTCCAAGGAATCGCTAAGCCCATCAAGCTCAAGAAGCATGGCACCACCTTCGGACTGGGGTACGATTATACTTGGGAAGAATTCAAGGACTGGTCGCCACCCTGGCGCGGCCCTTACTATCCATTGGAGCAGCCGATACCCCGTCTGGAACAGACCTTTCAACCAGCTGAAGTCATCTATGGGTCAGAAGAAGAGGAAGCATTTGCAACAATGAGGAATTTGTTCCTAGAAGAGGATGATATGGACTGCTGTGTCATTTTTGAGGAGGAGGGGGAGGAGGCCCTTCCATACAGGCTATAAGCAGAGGAGCACGCCTCAACAACTGGACTTTCAGAACCACCAGAGCTCGGCATGCCTCGGGGTACCAAGGCTGAACAAAGCACCATGCACTATTCTGTTTTACTAGTTTATTTTTCCTTCGCATTTTTACTTTTCAAGAAAGAGCTCCAATGTTCAAAAAACTTATGGAATTTATTAAAGTATTTCAATTTTTTTTACAAATCTCACTCTTATTATTTTCTCTCATTACTTTACTCAAACAGCATTACTGTTACTTATCTTGATGAACCAGTGACTGTGACATGCAACGAGACAATGCAACAAACGGACATAGACTCAGAGGAAGATGATATACCGGAAGAAATTGTTAAAGAAGTTGAGAATTTTGAGAATAGACCTAAGTCCAACCTGGACGAGACTGAGATCGTCAATCTGGGAGATGCAAAAAACATCAAAGAAACGCGAATCAATGTTCATTTGTCACCATCAGAAAAGGAAGAGTATACAGAATTTCTAAGGGAATATGAGGGCATATTCGCATGGTCATATGACGACATGACTGGTCTAAGCACATCCATTGTGGCTCACAAATTACCGACTGATCCGGCCTGTCCGCCAGTAAAACAGAAGCTCGGAAAGTTCAAGCCAGACATGAGTTTGAAAATCAAGGAAGAAGTCACTAAGCAGGTCAAAGCTAAGGTTCTCAGGGTAGTGGAGTATCCGACATGGTTAGCCAATATTGTGCCGGTACCGAAGAAGGACGGGAAGGTCAGAGTCTGTGTCGACTACCGGGATCTCAACCGGGCTAGTCCAAAAGACGACTTCCCATTGCCGAATATACACATCTTGATTGACAACTGCACCAAACATGAGTTGCAGTCATTCATTGATTGTTTTGCTGGATACCATCAGATATGGATGGATGAAGAGGATGCTGAGAAAACAGCTTTCACTACGCCAT
>NW_017677307.1:0-3429 GCF_001879085.1 Nicotiana attenuata
GTTGCCGACGCTTTGGCCACTTTGGCATCAATGTTGCATCATCCGGACAAGGCTTACGTGGATCCATTACAGATTCGGGTTCGAGATCAGCATGCCTATTGTAATGTGGTGGAGGAAGAGTTTGATGGTGAGCCATGGTTCCATGATATAAAAGAATACCTCCGGATGGGAGTATACCTGACACAAGCTACAGGGGATCAAAAGAGAGCAATTCGACGCTTGGCAAGCGGATTTTTCTTCAGTGGAGGAGTGTTGTACAAGAGAACTCCAGATCTTGGGTTATTGAGATGCATAGATGCCAAACAGGCTATAGTTATCATGTCTGAGGTACATGCGGGAGTTTGCGGACCTCATATGAGTGGATATATATTGGCAAAGAAGATCCTTCGAGCAGGTTATTATTGGCTTACTATGGAACGGGATTGCATCAGTTTCGTGCGCAAATGTCATCAATGTTAGATACACGGAGAATTGATTCATTCTCCACCATCTGAATTGCATACAATGTCAGCACCATGGCCGTTCGTTGCCTGGGGAATGGATGTTATTGGTCCGATTGAGCCTGCAGCCTCAAATGGGCATAGATTCATTTTGGTAGCCATTGATTATTTCACCAAATGGGTAGAGGCCAAAACCTTCAAATCTGTGACTAAAAAGGCAGTTGTCGACTTCGTACATTCAAATATCATATGCCGGTTTGGGATCCCGAAGGTAATCATCACAGATAATGGTGCCAATCTCAATAGTCATTTGATGGCCGAGACATGTCAGCATTTTAAGATCATGCACCGCAACTCCACTCCATATCGTCCTAAGGCAAATGGGGCAGTCGAGGCAGCTAACAAGAATATCAAGAAAATACTTCGAAAAATGGTAGAAGGGTCAAGGCAATGGCATGAAAAGTTACCTTTTGCTTTGTTAGGCTATCGCACTACTGTCCGCACTTCAGTAGGAGCGACTCCTTACTCATTGGTATATGGAATCGAAGCAGTAATACCCGCAGAGGTTGAAATCCCATCCCTCCGAATCATCGCAGAGGCAGAGATTGATGATGAGGAATAGGTTAAAGCCCGCCTGGAACAATTAAGTTTGATTGATGAGAAGCGACTGGCAGCAGTGTGTCATGGTCAATTGTACCAACGAAGAATGGCAAGAGCATATAACAAGGAAGTGCGTCCGCGGAAGTTCGAAGTAGAACAGTTGGTGCTCAGACGTATCCTACCTAATTGGGCTGAGGCAAAAGGAAAGTTCGCCCCAAACTGGCAAGGGCCATTTGTTGTAACCAGAGTTTTTTCCAATGGCGCTCTATATCTAACGGACGTGGAAGGAAAATGTGTAGAAATGGCTATCAATTCTGATGCAGTCAAGAGATATTATGTATGATTTTCTTTATCTTTGTGTACCTGACTGTATTTGGCATGTTTTGAGATTGAAATGATGAAGGCATTTTGTTCTGCTACCCAAACACTTTATCCTTTGTTATCCCTTTGAGCCTTATTATATTTCCTTTCGTATCCCTCTTTCGGAATCAATAACAAAACTCGAAAGCCCGAGCGGGGAAAATCAGCGGAGAAACAAGAGAAAAACAGTCCAAAAGAAAAGAAAAGAAAAAGAAAAGAAAAAAGGAAAAGGAAAGAAAAGAAAAAAGAGAAAAGAAAAGAAAAGGAAAAAGAAGAAAAAAGGAAAAGAAAAGAAAAGAAAAGAAAAGGAAAAGAAAAGAAATGAAAAGAAAGAAAAGGAAAAGTGGAAGAAAGAAAGATCGCCACAATAAAGTAGTTCTATGCCTGAACTACGTTTGACTTGATCCCAAAAGGGTACGTAGGCAGCCTCTCTCTGAGGTTCAGTCACAACAGAAGAGAAATCCAAGAATCCCCAAGAAAGAAACTGGGGCAGAAGTTATGGTTGTTGCAAGAGATATGATTCCGAAAGTTGTAATGTTGAACCCACATTTGAATTATTTTGAGCTTTTATACCTTTCTTTCTAAAACCCATCCAAAAGGCCACATCACGGTCCAAAGAAAGACCTTCTGATCAATTTCAAGAAATGACCATACAGGCGGGTAAAGCGATTCATGTTGGAGACAACACTCTGGTGACAGAAGGAAAATGATAAAATGAGAGAGTCTTATCGGTGAAAACCCTCACGGGCACCATAGGGCGAGGTGAGTTGGGAGAAATGAAAATGAGAGAGTCTTATCGGTGAAAACCCTCACGGGCACCATAGGGCGAGGTGAGTTGAGAAAAATGAAAATGAGAGAGTCTTATCGGTGAAAACCCTCACGGGCACCATAGGGCGATGTAAGTTGAGAGAAATGAAAATGAGAGAGTCTTATTGGTGAAAACCCTCACGGGCACTGTAAGGCGAAAGTGAGATCTTTCAGTTGGGCAAATGAAAGAAGTCTGTGGCTGAAGGTCGTTTGAAACGTGGCAAAACAAGCAAGGTTTGAGCTTGGTGAGAGTCGGGTGTGAAAGTAGGGTACAACAAATATGGTGGTTGATAATTGATTGGTTGGACAGACTAGGCTGGAACCCAAAATGCATGGCATGATCAACGGAAATCAGCCTTTCTGCTCAGATAAGTCCTATCCTTTTCTCTTCATTACAATTCATTCGTTTTCAGAGTCTTTCTACCCTCAAAACCTTCGAGGTCATTGCATTTCATCTCTTGAAGTCTGTCTATAAGGTGCTTTAGTGTCAGTTTTTATTCAAAAACAAAAGAAGGATGTCAAAGCTAATTACCAGCTTCCCAGTTAGATGGCACAACAAGGTGGGGACATGTCAAAAAAGAGTAAAACATGGAGGACCAATGAAAATCAGTGGAATAATCAGATGGTTGTGAGGGAGAAGCAAGGTTCACAAGAAGGGAACAGAAACACCAAACAGTAATACGAGGTAAAGCATGTGGGTCATCAAGGTCAGAGGGTTGAAAGTCAATTGGGAAATCGTGGCAAGTCAAAGCAAGTCCAAAGAAGCAAGTCAGAGCAAAGTCGGAAGCAGGAGCATGGCCAACAAGAATGCCAGCAGCTAACCACCATTTTACATTAACAAATTTTTCTTTGATTGGAATAGGGGCGGAAAATTTTCTTTGTTTGTTTATCTTGTCGCTGTCAGGCGCCCACCTGAAGAACAAGGGAATACTTTCAAATTTTAGCAGTCAGGCGCCCACCTGGAGAACAAGGGAATACATTTCAAACTTCAGCAATCAGGCGCCCACCTGGAGAACAAGGGAATACATTCCGAATTTCAGCAATCAGGCGCCCACCTGGAGAACAAGGGAATACATTCCGAATTTCAGCAATCAGGCGCCCACCTGGAGAACAAGGGAATACATTTCAAGTTCAGCAGTCAGGCACCCACCTGGAGAACAAGGGAAGTATAATTCAGGTTTTAGCTTTCAAATTTTAGCAATATTTGGTAACATGATGCGCC
>NW_017677307.1:3439-6715 GCF_001879085.1 Nicotiana attenuata
AAGTCTGTCTATAAGGTGCTTTAGTGTCAGTTTTTATTCAAAAACAAAAGAAGGATGTCAAAGCTAATTACCAGCTTCCCAGTTAGATGGCACAACAAGGTGGGGACATGTCAAAAAAGAGTAAAACATGGAGGACCAATGAAAATCAGTGGAATAATCAGATGGTTGTGAGGGAGAAGCAAGGTTCACAAGAAGGGAACAGAAACACCAAACAGTAATACGAGGTAAAGCATGTGGGTCATCAAGGTCAGAGGGTTGAAAGTCAATTGGGAAATCGTGGCAAGTCAAAGCAAGTCCAAAGAAGCAAGTCAGAGCAAAGTCGGAAGCAGGAGCATGGCCAACAAGAATGCCAGCAGCTAACCACCATTTTACATTAACAAATTTTTCTTTGATTGGAATAGGGGCGGAAAATTTTCTTTGTTTGTTTATCTTGTCGCTGTCAGGCGCCCACCTGAAGAACAAGGGAATACTTTCAAATTTTAGCAGTCAGGCGCCCACCTGGAGAACAAGGGAATACATTTCAAACTTCAGCAATCAGGCGCCCACCTGGAGAACAAGGGAATACATTCCGAATTTCAGCAATCAGGCGCCCACCTGGAGAACAAGGGAATACATTTCAAGTTCAGCAATCAGGCGCCCACCTGGAGAACAAGGGAAACATTTCAAATTCAAGCACTCAGGAGCCCGCCTGGAGAATTGAGGCATTTATTTTCAAGTTTTTGGCAATCAGGAGCCCGCCTGGAGAACAGAGGCATTCATTTTCAGATTTTTTTTAGCAGTCAGGAGCCCACCTGGAGAACAAGGAAATATTTCAAGTTTCAGCAGTCAGGAGCCCGCCTGGAGAACAAGGGAATGCTTTTAAAGCGTCTGCAGTCAGGAGCCCACCTGGAAAATGGACACATGTTTCAAGTAATCAAGCATCATTCGGAGGAATGACAGCATTATCGCCAATCACAATGCAGGACAACAGCAGGAATACCACCGGAAGATTTCAAGATACAAGTTCAAGGCAACACAAGAACAAGTTAGAAGACATAGATAGGACCCTTTTGTAATTCGTGGATCATAGCTTAGGCCAGCTTCTTTTTATTTTTAGGAAGACCCTCTTAATTTGAACCCGCCACCTAATTTGAAACCCTAATTTATATTTGTGAATTAATTCCTCACATTCCTATGTAACTTTGAAGGGCTTTTGATTTATGGCAGTTTTATGGGCCTTAAAGGTTTGGCCCAGCTCTGTTGGACAGAACTGTCGAGGCGTGGATCTAATTTCATGAATATTGGGCCTGTTGTTGCACAACTGGCCCTGATCTAGCAAATCCAAGTCTTACAAAAATTGGTCGGACTTACATTGGGCCAGTTTCCCAATTAATTTCAAATAAACCAGTGAGGCTACTTGGGCTCCCAGTGAACCCAAATTTACCAATGTTCCAGGCGCACAGCCTATTCGATCAAGTTATGTAATTCTAAACTAGTTTTTCAATCTAGAAAAATAATTGCAAGGTTTTGATGAACTCTGAAATTATCCAAATGACATAATATCCGTTATCTGTTCCTGGCTTATCCTATTACAAAAATGAATCAATTGAATTATATCAAAAAAAAAACAACTAGTTAATGACTGGAATAAAGACGGACATACACACACTGTTTGCTATTATACAATTGAACATCTGAAAACAATTTCATACAATACTCCTATATGAAAACAGTCCTATTTAATAGTCCTATATGATTGAGCGCCACATAATACTCCTAATTGACATAGTCTTATTTAAACAGTCCATTCAATTACAAATAAGTATAGTTCAAACACATGCTACTAGTATCAAAACTAACAATAATTATGAGAACAAATTCAAATAGAAAAGTTTGTATTCTTCATCAGAGAACTTCAAAGTGCATACACAACGATGTTTGTTTCCAGGCCCTCTAAATTGAGGAAATGTACCTGGGTATCAAATTAAACAGGGAAAATGGGAATCAGCAGCAGTCAGCAACAAAACAGCAGGGCCAGCCAATAATTCCAGTAGCAGAAATCAATTTAGAAAAACCAGGCAATGGTATCACACCAAATCAGCACTAAATACACCCAAAAAAACTCGAATACACTCCAAAACCCCTTTGAAATTGAAACTAGAAGCAATAGGAAACTCAGCTGATAACCAGCTTGCAATCGACTCAAAATTTTAAGGCAACAGTAGTTTTTTTTTTGAATTTTCTACTAGATTTTTGTATTTTTTTTTTTGATTTTTGACAGGAATAAAGATCTAGGAGAACATTTGAACTATAGACATGCAGATTTTAACTTTCTTAGGCTTTGAGATTCAAATTTGAACTTTAGACTTGAAGAAAAGAATTTTTTAGGGGGAATTTGAGGCTGGTCAGTACTTGGGGATTTTCAGACTTCAAAACCTCTTCTACAAGGCAAATGAATGCCTATTTATAGGCAAACTTAGGGTGCAACTTCAGATTTTCATTTTACTCATTAGTCCCTATTTTATTTTTATTTCTACCCCTCATTTTCTGACTTGTACTACAAGTAACTATACCTATTTTGTGAATCTTCAGTTCAAAACCCCTTCTAGAAAGTCCTAGGGAGTTCTATTCTGATTTTTCCATGCTTGAAATTCCTAAACTACCCTCAACCCATTTCAATATTTACTAAATCTGATTAAACTACCATTTTCCTCATGCCTATACTACCCCTGAAACCCTCTGAAATTACTACCCACAAACAAACCCTTTACTTGAGTTAAAAGTTAACTATAGTTAATCCTAGTGAATCTAAATCAGCTATAACCAATCAACAAAACTAAAATTTAACTCTAATTAATACTAACTAACCTAGATGCTTTAGTTAACACTAACATTAGACTAAAGTAACCCACAATTAACAAAAACGAACTGATAACTGATACACAAACACTGAAATTAAAATCACGAATTGAAATCATGAACTGGTGAACACGAATTAAACAAAAAGATTAAAACTAAAAGAGAACAGAATTATGAACTAAATCACCACTAATTTCAATAAAACGAGAATTAAACTAAGACAATAAGAACAAATTAAAACTAAAAGAGATAGAAATAATTTTGAAAAGAACTTACTGTTTTTTTTTCTTCTTCTTGAATGATTTATCGAAGTTGATTTTTTAATTAATGTTACATGTTTATAAAACATACAACATTAATTAAAAAATCCTTCGAATTCTTGAAAAATTAGACAGTCGTTTTCCGAAACCCTAGATCTAAAATTGGAGAAATTCCATT
>NW_017677307.1:9221-31901 GCF_001879085.1 Nicotiana attenuata
ACAAACAAACGAACGAAATTTTCTGCCCCAGTTTTCATTAGGAAAATTTCGTGAGTTAGTTGTGACACATATCTAAGCAATCAAATCCGAAATGTGCAAAGAGATCCTCGGTTTTTTGGCCGGGGTTTGGAAAGAAAAAGCTCCACGGTTTTTTATCCGGGAGATCCTCGGTGTTTTGGCCGGGATTTGAAAAGAAAAGCTCCACGGTTTTTTGGCCGGGAGATCCTCGGTTTTTTGGCCGGGATTTGGAAAGAAAAAGCTCCACGGTTTTTTGGCCGGGAGATCCTCGGTTTTTTGGCCGGGATTTGGAAAGAAAAAGCTCCACGGTTTTTTGGCCGGGAGATCCTCGGTTTTTTGGCCGGGATTTGGGAAAGAAAAGCTCCACGATTTTTTGGCCGGGAGATCCTCGGTTTTTTGGCCGGGACTTGGAAAGAAAAAGCTCCACGGTTTTTTGGCCGGGAGATCCTCGGTTTTTCGGCCGGGATATTTAAGGAATGGGATCCTATGCTACAATAATTTGTTTTTCTTTTGGGATTTTCATTTTTATTTCTTTTCTTCTTTCTTCTTCTTCTGTTTTCATCTTTTTATGTTTTCCTTTTATTTAGCAAGACATATGAAAGAACTTGGGGAGAGGAAACTTCCTTTTTGGTCGTTTTCCTGTTGCGAAGCTATTTCAGCGCTTGCGCATTTCCTTTCTTTTTGGCCTGCGCCTGCTTCTTGCACGGTTGCTTTGAATTAAACCTGTTTTCAACAAAGGACAATTTGTTAGTTTGAAACGGTGGTTGGTTTTGTGGCCTTGATCATCTAAATTGCTTGATCCCGGCCCCATTTCCGTTGAGAACTTTGCTGCTTGTTTGCCTTGAGGGTGAATCTCTTTTCAACCGACCGGGTTCAGCCTTAGGACTTCATGACGACTAGCCCGTGTGGGCTCTAGCCTTTCACTTTATTCTGCCTTTGGGACCTTTGCCTTTGACTTCCTTTCTTTTCCAATATTCTTGCTTCGAAAGCATCAACCACTATGGTCAGTCGTGATTGGCCTGACGCACTCGCTGAGGCTGGGTATTTCTTCGACTCTGACCAGGCGAAGCCTTGTGAAACCGGTCCTGCCACCTTTTCTTTGTACTAGTTACGGAATCAGAGTTAAACCGAACGGATTCAAAGGAAAGTATGCAAAAGGCAAGCATATGATTTTAAGGAGAAGCATCCCTTTCGGGGAAAAGAAGGACTTATTTGGGGTGTGCGTGCTGGCTTCAAATGAACATGGCATGCTTCTTGGACTGGATGCCCGCCCCACACAAACTTTCCGGCTTCTCGTGAACCCATTAATCAGTATTTCAAAACCAGGGAACCTTGCCAGGACTCCTTTAGTGGTGAGATGTCTTCTTTTCGGCCAACAGCGCCCTTTGCGGGTTTTCGCCAATCGACCTCTCTTATTTCTCTTCTCACCGTCGCCCGATAATGCTCTTTGCGAGTTTTCACTAAACGGACTCTCTCATTTTTAGTTTCTCTACTCACCATCGCCTTATGGTGCCCGGAGGTTTTCACCGATAAGACTCTCTCATTTTATTTCTCTCAATTTGAATTGTGTCAGATTCCAATAATAACATTTTCCACTTCCCTGCCTATGCCAATTGATCGGAAGGACTTGGACAAAGTTTTGGGGTAAAAGGATTTTGGGTGGAACTACAACTTTGGAACCATTTCGGCGGATTCATGGCCGAACCATTATGTCATCTGCCCCAGTTTCATCTTTTGGGGTAAATTGGGATTTTTGTCTTGGTGTGACTGAACCCCAGAGTGAGGCTGCCTACGTACCCTTTCAGGATCAAGTCAAACGTAGTTCAGGCCAATAATTTTTGTTTTTGTTTTTGCTTTTCTTTTGGTTTTGTTTTTTTTTTTTTTTTTTATCTTCTTTTCCGCTGGTACTTCCGGGTTCCAAAAGGGGTGATCAAAGAAGAGTAACCGGCTGAAAGGGTTTACAAAGGATTAATAGTATTTGGGGTAGCGAAAGGAAAGCCTTCGTCATCTCAATTACACAAAAGCCATCGCCACAGGGAACCTAGACATAGTACCTTTTCAATGCATCTGCATTGACTGCTGTTTCAGGATCATTCCCTTCGGTGTCTCCCAGATACAGTGCTCCTCTTGGCAATATCTTTCGAATTATGTATGGACTTTTCCAATTAGGGGCAAACTTCCCTTTTGCTTCCTGGTGATGAAGGAGAATGCGTCTGAGTACCAGTTGTCCCACTTCAAAATTCCTGGGACGCACTTTCTTGTTATAGGCGCGGGCCATTCTTTGTTGGTACAACTGCCCGTGACAAACTGCAGCCATCCGTTTTTCATCAATTAATGACAATTGTTCTAGTCGGGTTTTAACCCATTCACTGTCTTCAATATCCGCCTCAACGATTATCTGGAGTGAAGGAATTTCTACTTCTGCAGATATGACTGCTTCGGTACCGTAAACCAACAAGTACTGTGTCGCTCCAATTGATGTACGTACTGTGGTACGATATCCAAGTAATGCGAAGGGTAGATTTTCATGCCATTGCCGGGAGCTTTGAATCATTTGTCTCAAAATCTTCTTGATGTTCTTATTTGCTGCTTCGACATCACCATTGGCTTTTGGTCGATAGGGAGTTGAGATTCTGTGCGTTATCTTGAATTGTTCACATACCTCTCCCATCAGACGACTGTTCAAGTTTACAGCATTGTCGGTAATTATAGTTGCAGGAATGCCAAAGCGGCAGATGAGATTGGAGTGCACAAAGTCTACCACAGCTTTCTTGGTGATCGACTTGAGAGTGATGGCCTCAACCCATTTTGTGAAATAGTCAATTGCCACCAGTATGAATCTATGCCCATTCGAAGCTTTCGGCTCAATTGGCCCAATGACATCCATGCCCCAAGCAACAAATGGCCAAGGTGCTGACATCGGATGGAGTTCTGTCGGAGGTGCATGAATCAAATCACCGTGCACCTGACATTGATGGCATTTTCGAACAAAGCTGAAACAATCCTTCTCCATAGTTATCCAGTAATACCCGGCTCGCAAAATTTTCTTCGCCAGCACATAACCATTCATATGAGGTCCACATACTCCTGCGTGCACTTCATGCATAATTCTTCCAGCTTCCTCGGCGTCAACACATCTTAGCAGGTTGAAGTCCGGGGTCCTTTTATACAAAACATCACCGCTTAAGAAGAAACCGCTCGCATGCCGTCTAATGGTTCTTTTCTGATCTCCGGTGGCCTGCTCAGGGTATTCCTGTGTTTTCAGAAATCTCTTGATATCATGATACCAGGGCTGACTGCTAGGTTCCATCTCAACCGCATTACAATAACCGTGCTTTTCTTTGATTTGAATCTCTAGAGGGTCAATATGGGCATTGCCTGGGTAAGGCAGCATTGAAGCTAGAGTGGCGAGTGCATCGGCTAGTTCATTATGACACCGAGGGATATACCTGAACTCTATCGACTTGAAGCGTTTGGTGAGATCTTCCACATGCTGTCGATAGGGAATGAGCTTAACATCTCGAGTCTCCCATTCTCCTTGAGCTTGCCGGATAATCAAGTCAGAGTCCCCCATGATTAATAAATCTTCAACATCTTGGTCAATATCCATATTCATGCCCATGATACAGGCTTCGTACTCAGCCGTATTGTTTGTGCAAAAGAATCGGAGTCTAGCTGTAGCTGGGTAGTGCTGACCATTGGGTGATATCAAGATTGCCCCAATGCCTACACCTCTTGCATTTACTGCTCTATCAAAGAACATTTTCCAAGCATGAGTGTCTTCAGAGATGGCTTCCACTGAATTTACTTCCTCATCCGGGAAGTAGGTGCTTAACGGTCGATATTCCTCATCAACCGGGTTTTTAGCCAAATGATCTGCCAACGCCTGGGCCTTCATTGCCGTGCGAGTAACATAGACTATGTCAAATTCAGTGAGCAAGATTTGCCATTTTGCCAGCCTTCCAATGGGCATTGGTTTCTGGAATATGTATTTCAAAGGATCCAACCTGGTTATTAGATAGGTGGTATAGGCTTGAAGATAATGTCTCAACTTTTGAGCGACCCACGTCAGAGCGCAACATGTTCTCTCCAACAAAGTGTATTTGGCCTCATAGCTGGTGAACTTCTTGCTCAGATAGTAAATTGCCTGCTCTTTTCTTCCGGTTATATCGTGCTGCCCGAGAACACAGCCAAAGGAATTTTCTAACACTGTCAGATACAAAAAGAGAGGTCGCCCATGCTCCGGTGGGACCAATACTGGAGGATTTGACAAATATTCCTTGATTTTGTCGAAGGCTTCTTGACATTCGGATGTCCATTTGATTGCCGCATCTTTCTTCAATAGTTTGAATATGGGCTCACAGGTGGTAGTCAGTTGGGCGATGAACCGACTGATATAGTTTAACCTGCCCAATAAGCTCATCACATCCTTCTTAGTTCTTGGAGGAGGTAAATCTCGAATGGCCTTTATCTTTGTTGGATCTAACTCGATACCTCTCCTGCTGACTATGAAACCCAGGAGCTTGCCTGATGGGACTCCAAAAGCACATTTAGCTGGATTCAACTTCAGATCATACTTGCGCAACCATTCGAAGAACTTTCTCTAATCTCGAACGTGATCACTCTGAGTTCGTGACTTGATGATTACATCATCCACATACACCTCTATTTCTTGATGCATCATATCGTGGAAGATGGTGGTCATGGCTCTCATATAAGTTGCCCCAGCATTCTTCAGCCCAAACGGCATGACCCGATAACAGTAGGTACCCCAGGGTGTAGTGAAAGCTGTCTTTTCGGCATCTTCTTCATCCATCAACACTTGGTGATATCCTGCGTAACAATCCACGAAAGACTGTATTTCATGTTTGGCGCAGTTATCAACAAGGATGTGAATGTTAGGTAACGGGAAGTTATCTTTGGGACTCGCCTTGTTCAGATCTCGGTAATCCACACACACCCGGGTTTTTCGGTCTTTCTTTGGCACTGGAACCACATTGGCTAACTATGTGGTATATCGGACCACTCGGATTACCCCCGCCTTCAACTGTTTTATGACTTCTTCTTTGATCTTATCACTGATATCAGTTTTAAACTTCCTTTGCTTTTGCTGCACCGGTGGACAGTCAGGGTAAATTGGCAATTTGTGCACCACTAGATCCATACTTAGCCCTGGCATATCGTCATACGACCAAGCAAACACATCTTTAAATTCGAACAGGAGTTGGATTATCGCATCTCGAGTTTGCTCATCTGTGTGAATGCTTATTTTGGTTTCCCTTATTTCTTCGGCGGTTCCCAAATTAACCGGTTCAGTGTCATTCAGGTTTGGCTTAGGTTTGTTCTCAAATTGTTCCAATTCTCGATTTATTTCCCTAAAAGCCTCTTCTTCATCATATTCCGGTTCTTGATTCATTATTTCAGAATTAGACAGCGTGTTTGAGTCTAGGCATGAAGTCCGCAAGCATGTCATGTTATTTAAAGCCGCGTTATTATAACTGAAAAGAAAAGATGAAAAAAGGAAAAATAACAAAAATTAGAAAGAAAAGAAAGATGGACGATTTCATTTCTTGGAATTGGAAAGATAACAGGGTTTACATTCAGGAATTTTAAAAGACAAGAAACTAAAAGAAACACCCGAACTACACCCTAAAATAACTCGGGATGCAGAAAAGGTGGCAGGGCTAGTCTACCGGGACTCCCGCCTAATCGGGAATGGCGTAGCCTTCCTATTTTGGAGTTTAGCATCTGGTCCCATATAGAGCATCTCAGCGGTGCTAGTCCCTTCCCCTGGCTGAACCATGTTGGTTTCATAAAGCATTTGTCTCATAGCTCCACATATATCTTCGATTTCCTCGGCTGTGAACAACTCATCATCTCTTTCCTTGGCATACTTGGTCTTGACAAAAGTATCATAGAGATATGGCAATGGCTGTGGCAGAACCCGTCCTTCTTTCTTTCTCTCCTCGGCCCATTTCTCATCATCTGGGGTAGGGTGGAAGCCTACTCCGAAGAACTTTTCTGCTGTGGGTAGAGTTACCGGCTCAGATATTCCTTGTAAAGCTTTTCCCAACCCTTTTCCTGGCTTGAAACCATGTCTAATCATTTCTCTGGCCACCATGATCGAAGCATTAGACAGGAAAGGCTGAGGACAAGGATTTCCCTCCTTGTGTTGATATGCTACCACAATCTTAAAGGCTTGATAGACAATATGCTCACTTCCTTCCCTTGCCTCCAAACATGGGATAGATGGGTCACGATATATGGACTGCTCGTCTTCTCCGTGGACCACGATTTCCTGGTCTTCATATTCGAATTTTACCATTTGGTGGAGAGTGGAGGGCACAGCTCCTGCAGCATGGATCCATGGCCTCCCCAGAAGGAAGTTATAAGATGTATCCATGTCCAACACCTGGAAGGTCACCTCGAACTCTACCGGACCTATGGTCAATATCAAGTCAATTTAACCGATGGTATCCCTCTTAATACCATCGAAAGCCCTTACACAACCTTTATTTGGACGAATCCTTCCTGTCCCAATTTCCATCATTTGTAGTGTAGAGAGTGGGCAAATGTCAACCCTCGAACCTCCATCTACCATGACTCGCTTGACATAATAACCTTCACACTTGACGGTCAGATGCAAGGCTTTGTTGTGAACTGCGCCTTCTGGAGGCAAGTCATTTTTACTAAAAGAGAGTTGATTGATGGCGAAGAACCTTTCTGCCATCCTTTCGAGCTGCTCGACTGAAGTTTCAATTGGCACATATGCCTTATTCAAAGTTTTCATTAAGATCTTTTAATGTTCGGAGGATTCTGTCACCAATGATAGCAGAGACACCTGTTCCGGATATTTCCTCAATTGATCCACTGTTTCATAATCAGGCATCTTCATTTTCTGAAAGAAGGCTTCTGCTTCCTCAGCACTCATCGGCTTCTTGGGTGGAAAGCGCTTTCGAGCAGCATGGTTTACCTCCTGTACATTTGAATATTTCTCAACAGAGGTTTTCCTTGGAAGTTCCCCTGAAATTTCTTTGCCCTTGTATGTAACCACTGTTCGCTGATAATTCCATGGCACTGTAGAAGGGTGTGTCATTGGCTTCTGTGGTACGCGTCCAATAACCACTGGCTCATTCAGCCGAGATGGCTTAATTGTCCCCCGGACCACATAAGCTCCTTTTGGTACATATATTGGTGTTTCCCCTTTTACTTCCGCTTTCCTTAGAACACTGACAACCAATGGTTTTTCTTGGCGTCCTTGCGGAACATAGAGAATTCCGTTCTCAGGAGAGTTTGTTTCCACTTTTGTCTCAGGTTTTTTCTCAGGCTCAGTTTTGACAGTTTTATTCTTCTTTTCCTCTTTTCCTTGCTTAGAGGATACCTTGGGCTTCTTTTCTGCATCGGCAATAGCAATTATGGCTTTCAAAGCCGGATCAAACTCCATGTCTTCACAAATCATATCGATTACCGGCCCGTTGTTGTGAGCGGGCAACGGGTTATTAGTCACATTCGGGGTTTCTTCATCCCTCAACACTATTTTCCCTTTTTCAATCAAATCTTCCACAGCCTTCTTCAATGTCCAACAGTTATCAGTACTATGCCCTTCAGCTCCTGAATGGTAGGCACAATGGACCCCTCGTTGATAAGCTGGAGATTCTGGGTTCTGCCTGTTTTGGGGAATAGGCTGCAGCAAATTCATCTGGACGAGTTTCGGGAACGAACTGGAGTAAGGTTCACCAATTGGCGTAAAATTTGGTCGTCTGGGTGGTTCTCGAGGGCGGAAGTTATTCTGTGGTGGTCGGGGATTGTATTGGTTCGGTAAGGAGGTTGATTTCTTTGGAATAGAGGTGGATTTCGGTTAGCTTGTGGTTGCAGTCGGCTGAAAGGTTGTGCATTTATGACCGCATAAGGTTTAGGAGCATAGGCCATACCAGTATGAGGATAGTAGTGTTGAGGGGTTCTTTCACAGAATACCGGTCTAGGAGCCCGATACCTTCTTCCTCCCGATGCTGCCATCACTGTTTCTTCTTTCTTTTTGCCTTTGGCCATTCCTCCAGACCCGCCTTGGATGGCTTGGGAGGTGGCTCTTATGGCTGACTGGCTTAAGATTCTACCCGTTTTTAGCCCATTTTCTACCATCTCTGCGATTTTTATTGCCTCTGCGAAAGGTTTGCCCATGGCGGACATCATATTCTGAAAATAGTCTGCTTCCTTGGCTTGGAGGAAAACAGTGACCATCTCTACCTCATCCATCGGAGGCTTCACTCTTGACGCCTGTTCACGCCACTTAATTGCATATTCACGGAAGCTTTCTGAAGGCTTATTCTTAAGATTCGCCAAGGAGTTCCTGTCTGGCGCGATGTCTATGTTGTACTGAAATTGTCGAACAAAGTCTCGGGCCAGATCATCCGAAATATGCCAACGCGAGACATCTTGATCCATGTACCATTCCGAAGCGATACCAACCAAGATTTCTCCAAAATATGCCATCAATAACTCTTCTTTGCCACCGGCTCCCCATAACTGTTTGCAATACTTCTTCAAGTGAGCAATGGGGTCACCGTGTCCATCATATTTCTCAAATTTTGGTGTTTTGAACCCTGACGGTAAGTGTACATAAGGGAACATACATAGATCTGTGTAGGAGACACTCTTTTGCCCGCTCAATCCTTGCATGTTTTTCAAGCTCTGCTCGAGGCTTCTCATTCTCTTCGCCATCTCATCCTGCTCTGGGTCTTTGGGGGTTTTGTCCTGCCCTGGTGTAAGCTCGTATGAGGGTGGCTGAGAGTAATTATATGTGGGATATTGAGGAGGATCCACCGGAAAGACAGGGTTTTGGAAGGTGAATGCTGAGGGATCAAAGGCAGGCCTTGGCAGTGAAGGTTGTGTTGTAGCAGGGCATGGTGGAGCAGTAAAGATGTTAGGAGCTGCTCCTACTGGGAACACCTGGGGGCGGACCTCAGAAGGTGTTCCGACGAAATGAGCAGTCATGGTAGGTTGTCCAAAAGGGGTATGAGGATGACTGATAGGGACAGTAGTAGCACCTCCAGCTCTAGGGAATAACTCTAGGAATCCGGGAATGTTGCTTGGAGGTTCCTTTCCATTGTTCCAGGCATCCCACATTTCCATCAGTCGCAGGCGCAAGATCCGATTTTCTTCAGCTGTAAGGATTCAGAGACCGGGATTCCCGAGATGGGGCTGTCTTCAGAGATGGGGACTGCGGGCAAGCTCATTTCTGTAGACATTTCCACACTTCCTTTTGATCTGGTAAAGTATTGATGCGATGCCAGCTTACCACAACCAACCACCGTTTCTAAAAGCTAGGCTGGAATTTACAGCAACACACGGTTAGTTTGAGATAAGTAACAGATAGGTAATCGCATATTGGGGTATGATGCACCTATACAGTTAAACTGATGTCTACATGTTTGCACCGGTTGCATGCGTCATCCCGGCTTTTCGTTTTCTATTTCTCCTCTTTTGATTTCTATTCTTTGTTTTTCTTGCTTTTCTTTCTCTTTCTGTTTTTCTCTCATATTCTTTTCTCCCTATCTTTTCTTCATTTTCTGCTTTTCCCTTTTCTTTTGCCACGGTTTTTCTCTTAATTCCTTATTGCGTTCCTTTCTCTCTTGTTTTTCTTTTCCTTCCTTTCTCTTTTTAGGGGGACAGTCGAACCCTATGGAGATTGCCTACGTATCATGACCCCGCATGAATCAGACCAAGCGTAGTTCTTGCAAATAAATGCAAACATAAGTACAAGAAATAAAGAAACAAATTTTTGGGAATTTTCAACTTTTTATTAATAACAACTGCAATTTCTAGACTATTTGTTTTTTTTTCTTGGAAATAGAAAGTACAAAAACCAGACTCAAAAACTACAGACTCGATTTTTAAGAATACATCAAAGCTTCAAATCCTGGGGCCCGCGGGGCGTCACTCGGCATCGCCGCGGGCCTGCGTGCAAGACCCTTTTGAACCTGATCAAGATCGTTCATGACCTGGCGAACAAATATCATCACGGAGGCGAAGAACATGGTACGACCCATCCGCTCACCGGCCTAACACTTCATGACAATGTAGTTGGCAATGTTTCTGATTCTCTCCCTGATTTGACCTTTCTCTTGGAGTAGCCGGCTTATCTGTTGAGTACGAGCCTCTAGCACCTGAGAATCCTAGAAGTGAAGATCCTGTAACAATTTTATTTCC
The DNA here is from genome assembly GCF_001879085.1 of Nicotiana attenuata. Lineage (NCBI taxonomy): Eukaryota > Viridiplantae > Streptophyta > Magnoliopsida > Solanales > Solanaceae > Nicotiana > Nicotiana attenuata. The sequence continues at coordinate 19,446 of NW_017677307.1, forward strand.
TTTTCCATATCGGCGATTAATCCATAGCATTGTTCCCTCTCGGCCTGTAACCCTTTCTCCCGACGGGCTGCCTTTTCTTCAAGAGTATTCATTTTTCTTTTCATGTTGGCAATGGTTCCCTCATAGTTCTTCTTCATTTGTTGTACAAACTGGGCTCTTTCCTCAGTCTTCTTTGTCCATTGTGCCCGAAGTCTTGCCATGTTCCCCTCGGATTTTTCCAATTCTTCCTGACAGTCCAGGACTTGCTTCTTTAACCCTTTTATCAGTCTCTCGTCGGATAGACTTCTTTCTCGATTCCTGGCATCCATTTTCATTTGCTGAATTTGGGCCTTGAGAGCTTCATTCTCCTGGGCCAATTTCGTTTTATCACCTTCATCAGCTGCGGCTTGCAAGGTGTTTTCAAACCGGAGCTCCTGAACCTGTTTTTCCAATGCTCCTATTCGGGCCCTGTACTCCTTTTCCTTGGCTAACCAATCCCATTGCACCTGGGCCTCGTTAGTGAATTGTTGTACATGTGGCCTTTTGGCGGGTCTCTCAGGAATTTGAAATCATTTACCAAACCAGACCAAGTATTAGGGATCTACCTCACCTCTGGCTCGGTCCTGTACTATAGTCTTAGGCTCAAGGTACCCGCACTCATTCCATATCTTTCGGATTCTGCCTTCAGGGAATGCAGCTTTCGAGCCTAACTCGATGACTTGCCCACTCAGGTCTTCATCGTTGTGCACTGTCTGGAATCTTCCAAATTGTCGCAAAACTCGATAAGGAGCATAAGGCTGTATGCTTCGAATACCCATCAAAAGAATATAATGAGACCTATGCTGATGTGTATACAGCTTTAGTAACAGGAAGCCATCCATAAGCCCATTCAACTTTATCTGCGGTCAGGGATCTCAAACATGACGACCAGGCCTCAGTACCCTCAGGGAACTCAATACCTGTCACCCGGGTCCCGAATTCTACAATACAACTCAATCCGGTTAAACCGTAGTTCATATAGCCTGTGCGGTGGCAGAGGTGTTCCTGTACCCACAATTGTAAGAGCAAATTGCAACCTTGTAAGAATTTCTCCCCTTCCCGACATTTGGTCAAAGCTCGGTACATTTCTGCTACAATCAGGGGAACCACTGTGCTAGTAGGTTTTTTCATGGCAACATCTAGCATCCCTACCAGGCCGAGGTCTATGTGACCATCTTTTCTTGGACAAATTACCACTCCCAAAAAGGCTACCATGAAGGCTAATCCCCGTCGGGCTTCCCATTTGTCTTTATTTCCATCATGTGTCAATCCTGTGTTGGGTTCCTCGAAACCTTTGTGGTTACCATACCGGTGATATAAGAAATGCAATGTACAACACCCTTCCGCCAGGTGCGGGTCTTGAATATCTCAGCTGATGTTCAACAAATCCAAGAACCTATGAAGGGTTACCGGTTGTGGGGCCAATGGGTATCTACCTCGGAGGTTCCCGTTGAGACCTGCGTATCCCGCAATCTCTTCTAATGTAGGTGTGAGTTCGAAATCTGAAAACCGGAATACATTACGGGTCGGGTCCCAAAATGGTATTAGTGCCTCAATGATATCCTTCCTTGGTTTGATGTTCAATAAATCTACGAGACCGCCCAAACTTTGGACCACGGTATCTCTGCTTCCTTTTCCCAAATCATGCCACCACATATGGAGTTTCAAAGGGATCTCGCTCAGGACTGAGAAGGTTTCGATGTTACTTGAATTCATCCTGCTACTATTTAGTTTACGGGGTACTTTAATGTATTTATTTAGAAAAATGGTACTATTTGTAGTCTAAAAACTTCTTTTAATTTTAAGGAAAACCTAGGTAAGTTTTAGTAATTTTCGACTAATACCGGTCTTTACCAGTCACTTCGTAGGGTAGGAAGTACTTCGTAAGGTCGTGTCGCCGTGACCGTAAAACCTAAATTTAAAAAACGTCGTAACGTCGTAAGGGGTCGGTACGTTGTTTCGTTACGACGAAAAAAACCCGTCCCGTACCACGTCGTACCCGTTTTTAACGGGACTATTACCGTGTACTTTACGTTTAACACGAAAGTACGTAGGTCTAACTCCGTACCCGTACGTTAATTTACGTAACGTACTAAAAACGTTTAAATTTACGTATTTACGTTTTCGGGTAATCGTTTAACTTTAGGAACGTAAAAACGGGGTAGGGTTACGGTACCCGGTAGTTACGGTAGGGGTTTTAAACCGTTAGTTTACCCTTACGACCTACGTACCGGTTACGGAGTAAAAGTACCCGAAACTAACGGCCGGTTTAAGGTTTACCGGGCGTAACGTAAACTTTTAACCGTTAAAAACTAACCGTTTTTACGTAACCCCGTAAAACCTTTTAATTTTTACCCGTTTTTTATTTACGTTTTAAACTTTTTCCGTTTAAAAACTTTTTCTTTTTTTTAACCCCGTTTTTTTTAGTTTTCTTTTTTTTAACTTTAATTTTTTCCGTTTTTTTTAAGGTTACGGGTACTAAAAAAATAAAAAAACCGTAAAAAAAATTAAACCTTTTAAGGTAAAAAAAAAAAAAAAAACCGTTTTTTTTTTTTTACCCTAACTTTTGGACCTAAAAACAAAAAACCTAATTAAAAAAAAAAACCTTACCTTTTTTACTTTTCCTTTTTTCTTTTTCCTATTTTTACCTTCAAAAAAACTTCCCGGCACGTCGATTTTCCGGCTACGTATTTGGGCATTTGGTTTTCTAATATAGGTATTAACTCTCCACACTGCTTATTTTCTTCTTTTCTCTCTTTTTTCAATATTGCCCAGATATTCAAAGCCGGTCAGCATGCGAGTCCAAAACAGATAAATGCACAAATAGGATGCATCAGGATGGTCCATTATTCCGGGTACACCTGTCCTAGACGGACCCAACCCCTGTGTTGAGTCCCCTAAGTCAAAATGCACGTGATGCAAATAAACGTTCCTACTAGGGATCCGGCATGGAGTCGAGTTATTCTAAGTTCAAAACCTGGGTATAGGTTCTAGACTGTGTACCCGAGCGGACAACTCGAGTTGAGGAGGGGGCTACGTACCGGGGACCCGCAGGATCGTCCGGCTTAGTAACTTGTCCGACCTCTTTCTTATTTCCAGGTATGAAACTAACTGAATAGGGAGTCTCAACCAGTAAACACATCCCCGGAGGTGAGAAGAGAAGAGTTTCGGCACAGTTTATATATACAGTTCAGATAATATCAAAGCGGTAAAGCATTTAGCACATATAGCATGGAACATGTAGAAAAATCAGATAAAGCCAAATATAACAATTATACTAAGCTCGAATTCTTGAACCCTGAATCGAAATTCTGGGTTCGTGTCCCCAGCAGAGTCTCCAGAGCTGTCACACCTCCTTTTTTACACACCTACCCCGAAGGATAATGTATAAGGGAGTTTTTTCATTTAAAGTGACATTATTCGAAATTGGATTATTTATTTATTTCAGAGTCGCCACTTAGGATAAGATTGGCTTTTGGTGTCCCAAGTCACCGGTTTAATTTAAATCCCAAACGAGGAAAATTTCGACTTCCCAATTGGAGTCCGCGAACCAGAAATTCTGAATAAGGAATTCTGTTGACCCGAGGGAAGGTGTTAGGCATCCCCGGATCCCGTGGTTCTAGCACGGTCGCTTAAACTATTATAATTGGCTAAAAATCTAATTTCAATACATGTTTTAACTAATGTGCTTTTTAAATTTAAACCGCTTTATTATTATTATAATCGGGTTCTGCCTGTTTGGGGGAATAGGCTGCAGCAAATTCATCTGGACGAGTTTCGGGAACAGACTGGAGTAAGGTTCACCAATCGGCGTAAAATTTGGTCGTCTGGGTGGTTCCCGAGGGCGGAAGTTATTTTGCGGTGGTCGGGGATTATATTGGTTCTGGTGAGGAGGTTGATTTCTTTGGAATGGAGGTGGATTTCGGTTAGCTTGTGGTTGCGGTCGGCCGAAGGGTTGAGCATTAATGACCACATAAGGTGGAGGAGCATAGGCCATATCAGTATGAGGATAGTAGTGTTGATGGGTTCTTTCAGAGAACACCGGTCTAGGAGCCCGGTATCTTCTTCCTCCCGATGCTGCCATCACCGTTTCTTCTTTCTTTTTGCCTTTGGCCATTCCTCCAGACCCGCCTTGGATAGCTTGGGAGGTTGCTCTTATGGCTGACTGCTCAGGATTCTACCCGTTTTCAGCCCATTCTCTACCATCTCTCCGATTTTTATTGCCTCTGCGGAGGGCTTGCCCATGGCGGACATCATATTCTGAAAATAGTCTGCTTCCTGGGCCTGAAGGAAAACAGTGACCATCTCTACCTCATCCATCGGAGGCTTCACTCTTGACGCCTGTTTACGCCACTTAATTGCATATTCACGGAAACTTTCTGAAGGCTTTTTCTTTAGATTCGCCAAGGAGTTCCTGTCTGGCGCGATGTCTATGTTGTACTGAAATTGTCGAACAAAGTCTCGAGCCAGATCGTCCCAAATATGCCAATGCGAAACATCTTGGTCCATATACCATTCTGAAGCGATGCCAATTAAGCTTTCCCCGAAATATGCCATCAACAACTCTACTTTGCCACCAGCTCCCCGTAACTGATTGCAATACTTTTTCAGGTGAGCAATGGGGTCCCCGTGTCCGTCATACTTCTCAAACTTTGGTGTTTTGAAACCTGACGGCAAATGTACATGCGGGAACATACATAGATCTGTATAGGAGAAACTCTTTTGCCCGCTCAAGCCTTGCATATTTTTCAAGCTCTGCTCGAGGCTTCTCATTCTCTTTGCCATCGCATCCTGCTCTGGGGCTTTGGGGGTTTTGTCCTGCCCCGGTGTAAGCTCGTACGATGGCTGCTGAGAGTAGGTATATTGAGTATAATGAGGAGGGTCAGCCTGAAAGACGAGATTTTAGAAAGTGAAGACTGAAGAGTCAACAACATGCTTGGGTAGTGATGGTTGTGTGGTTGCGGAGCAGGGTGGAGCCGTAAAGATGTTGGGAACAGCTCCAGATGGGAACACATGGGGCGAACCTCAGAAGGTGTTCCCAGGAAGTGAGCAGTTATGGTAGGTTGCCCCAAAGGAGTGTTTGGGTGGCTGATGGGGACAGTAGTAGCACCTAGGGAATAACTCTGGGAATCCGGGAATGGTGCTTGGACAGTAGTAGCACATAGGGAATAACTCTGGGAATCCGGGAATGGTGCTTGGAGGTTCTTTTCCGTTGTTCCAAGCATCCCACATTTCCATCAATCGCAGGCGCAAGATCCGATTCTCTTCAGCCGTACAAGATTCAGAGGCCGGGACCCCCGAGATGGGGCTGTCTTCGGGTATGGGGATTGCAGGCAGAGTCATTTCAGACGACATCTCTGTATTTCCTTTGGATCTAGTGAAATAGCGATGTGAGACCAGCTTACCACAAATCAACCACTGTTTCTAAAAAGCTCAGCTGGAAATGGACAGCAACAACGGTTAGTTTTGAAACAAATAACAGATAGGTAACCGCACATTGGAGTGTGATGCACCTATACAGTTAAATGAATATCTACATGTTTGCTTCGGTTGCATGCGTCATCCCGACTTTTCTTTTGTTCCCTTCGCTTTTCTTTCTCTTTTTGTTTTATTTTCTCATTTGCCATGGTTTTTCTTTTGATTGCTTATTTTCTCTTTCTGCGTTTCTTTCTCTCTTGTTTTTCTTTTCTTTCCTTCCTTCGTACCTTCCCCCTTTTTTTTCTCTCTTTTTTTCTTAGGGTTACGGTCGAATCCTATGGAGATTGCCTGCGTATCATGACCCCGCATGAATCAGACCAAGCGTAGTTCTTTCAAATAAATGCAAACATAAATGCAAGAAATAAAGAAACAATTTTTTGGGAATTTTCATTAATAACAACTGCGATTACAAAGCTACTAGACTATTTGTTTTCTTTTCTCGGAAAAGGAAAGTACAAAAACTAGACTCAAAGCAAAAATACAGACTCGATTATCTAAGAATACATCAAAGCTTCAAATCCTGGGGCCCGCGGGGCATCACTCGGCATCGCCGCGGGCCTGCGTGCAAGACCTCTTTTGCAACTGATCCAGATCATTCATGACCTGGCGAACAAATATCATCACGGAGGCAAAGAACGTGGTACGACCCATCCGCTCACCAGCCTGACACTTCATGACAATATAGTTGGCAATGCTTCTGATTCTTTCCCTGATTTGGCCCTTTTCTTGGAGTAGTCGACTTATCTGTTGGGTACGAGCCTCTAGCACCTGAGAATCCAGGAAGTGAAGGTCTTGTAACAATTTTATTTCCTTTTCCATCTCAGCGATTAACCCATAGCACTGTTCCCTCTCGGCCTGAAATTCTTTGTCCCGCCGAGCTGCCCTTTCTTCAAGAGTATTCATTTTTCTTTTCATATTAGCAATGGTTCCCTCATAGTTTCTCTTCATTTGTTGTACAAACTGGGCTCTTTCCTCAGTCTTCTTTGCCCATTGTGCCCGAAGTCTTGCCATGTTCCCCTCGGATTTTTCCAATTCTTCCTGACAGTCCAGGACTTGCTTCTTTAACCCTTTTATCAATCTCTCGTCGGATAGACTTCTTTCTCGATTCCTGGCATCTATTTTCATTTGCTGAATTTGGGCCTTGAGAGCTTCATTCTCCTGGGCCAATTTCTTTTTATCACCTTCATCAGCTGCGGCTTGCAAGATGTTTTCAAATCGAAGCTCCTGAACCTGTTTTTCCAATGCTCCTATTCAGGCCCTGTACTCCTTTTCCTTGGCTAACCAATCCCATTGCACCTGGGCCTCGTTAGTGAATTGTTGTACATGTGGACTTTTGGTGGGTCTCTCAGGAATTTGAAATCTTTTACCAAACCAGACCAAGTATTTGGGATCTACCTTGCCTCTGGCTCGGTCCTGTACTATAGTCTTAGGCTCAAGGTACCTGCACTCATTCCATATCTTTTGGATTCTGCCTTCAAGGAATGCAGCCTTCGGGCCTAACTCGATGACTTGCCCACTCAGGTCTTCATCATTGTGCACTGTCTAGAATCTTCCAAATTGTCGCAAAACTTGGTAAGGAGCATAAGGCTGAATGCTTCGAATACCCATCAAAAGAATATAAGAGACCTCTGCTAATGTGTATACAACTTCAGTAGCAGGAAGCCATCCATAAGCCCATTCAACTTTATCTGCGGTCAGGGATCTCAAACATGACGACCAGGCCTCAGTATCCTCAGGGAACTCAATACCTGTCACCCGGGTCCCGAATTCTGCAATACAACTCAATCCGGTTAAACCGTAGTTCATATAGCCTGTGCGGTGGCAGAGGTGTTCCTGTACCCACAATTGTAAGAGCAAATTGCAACCTTGAAAGAATTTCTCCCCTTCCCGACATTTGGTCAAAGCTCGGTACATTTTTGCTACAATCAGGGGAACCACTGTGCTAGTAGGTTTTTTCATGGCAACATCTAGCATCCCTACCAGGCCAAGGTCTATGTGACCATCTTTTCTTGGACAAATTACCACTCCCAAAAAGGCTACCATGAAGGCTAATCCCCATCGGGCTTCCCATTTGTCTTTATTTCCAGCATGTGTCAATCCTGTGTTGGGTTCCTCGAAACCTTTAGGGTTACCATACCGGTGTAAGAAATGCAATGTACAACACCCTTCCGCCAGGTGCGGGTCTTGAATATCCCGGCTGATGTTCAACAAATCCAAGAACCTATGAAGGGTTACCGGTCGTGGGGCCAATTGGTATCTACCTCGGAGGTTCCCGTTGAGACCCGCGTATCCCGCAATCTCTTCTAACGTAGGTGTGAGTTCGAAATATGAAAACCGGAATACATTACGAGTTGGGTCCCAAAATGATATTAGTGCCTCAATGATATCCTTCCTTGGTTTGATGTTTAATAAATCTACGAGGCCGCCCAAACTTTTGACCAAAGTATCTCTGCTTCCTTTTCCCAAATCATGCCACCACATATAGAGTTTCAAAGGGATCTCGCTCAGGACTGAGAAGGTTTCGATGTTACTTGAATTCATCCTGCACATTTATTTAGGGGACTTTAATGATTTATTTGAAAAATGGCTATTTGTGCAAAAATTCTTTACTTAGAAAATCAGGACTTGGATTTGCAAATACGGCCTTTCAGCACTTCTGGGAGGAAGATTTTAAGGCTGTGCTCGCAAACCATTTAAAAATGACTCAGGGTGGCTATTCTTGCAAAAACGGCCTTCCGGCGTCCTTTTGGGGACTATTCGGCTTATTTTAGACAAGAATGGCATCACCCGACTTATTTATGACAAAAATTAAAATTTTGATATTTTTTGGCTATTTTTGCAAAAAGGGAGGTTGGACCCGATGAGGGTTGCCTACGTATCTCACATCCGGTGAGAATCAAACCGGCGTAGTTCGGGCAGATTTGCCAAAATCAAAAAATGTATTTTTGAACAACAATTTTCTTCCTATTTTTTTTTAAATATTTTTCTCTTTTCTCTTTTTTTTTTCATTTTTCACAAATCCGGCAACATTTCGGTACTATTTGGGCATTGGGGTTTTTTCAAAACAAATGGTCACCCTCACTTAGTCCTATCACTGCTTATTTTCACAATTTTCACCGGTCAACATGCAAAGCCGAGCAAATAAATGCGCAAGTAGCACGTAAGATGCATCAGGATGGTCAATTCATTTCAGGTCACCTGTCCTAGACGGACCCAACCCCTGTGTTGAGTCCCCTAAGCCAAATGCACATGATGCAAACAAACGTCCTACTAGGGATCCGGCATGAGTTTTTGTTCTTCTAGGTTTAAACCCTAGGTTTATTGGTGCAACTTATCCAAACCTCGTTCTAAATAGGGAAAGACTCTAAACAGAAGAGAAGCTACAAGAAGTGCACCCTTCTCCATGATGTAGAAGACTCAGAAAGAGGAAGGGATTCGCGACAGTTTATATATACAATTTCAACAAATATCAAAGCGGTAAAACATTTAGCACTTATAGCATGGAACATGTAGAAAAAATCAGATAAAGCCAAATATAACAATTATACTAAGCTCGAATTCTTGAACCCTGAATCGCAATTCTGGGTTCGTGTCCCCAGCAGAGTCGCCAGAGCTGTCACACCTCCTTTTTACACACCTACGCCGAAGGATAATGTATAAGGGAGTTTTTCCATTTAAAGTGACATTATTCGAAATGGAATTATTTATTTATTTAGAGTCGCCACTTGGGATAGGATTGACTTTTGGTGTCCCAAGTCACCGGTTTAACTTGAATCCCAAATCGAGGAAAATTTCGACTTCCCAATTGGAGTCTGCGAACCAGAAATTCTGAATAAGGAATTCTGTTGACCCGAGGGAAGGTATTAGGCACCCTCGGATCCCGTGGTTCTAGCACGATCGCTTAAATTATTATAAATGGCTAAAAATCTGATTTTTATACATGCTTAAACCTATAGTGCAATTTTATGATTATTTAACCGCTTTTAGTTGAAAATGTTTTAAGAAAGTGAACGTCGTTTAAAAACGTGTTTCGGGATCACGTCACATGAAATGCACCCGGATCCTCGACACATTCTTATTCAACATTTTGGGATTTGGATTTGGGTTGCATGAAATGCACACCCGTATTTAAGAAGGTAAAATTATTAAAAACGTGCCTAAAGTGACTAACGTCTTATTATCTTCGGGGAAAGCCGTGAAATTTGCTAAACGGCCCATCCCGGATTCTAAGTATTTTAATATAGCTATTTATCGAGGGCCCCGCAATTTATGTATTTTGTTTGGCGAGGCTCGTCTCACTTTATTATTAAAAGACCAAACTAAAGTGACCTATGATTTTCTATTTATTTTGTCTCTAAAAGGGTCTAATTAATTTGCATTTATAAATTCGGGTCTCAAGTTCAAGCCCGAATTCAAACAAAAGGGAGGACCCTCTTAGTTTGAACCCGCCACCTAATTCGAGACCCAAACTTATATTTGCGAATTAATCCCCATATTCCTATATAATCTTTAAAAGGTTTTGACTTATAACAAATTTTTTGGGCCTTGAAATTTTGGCCCAAGCTTGTAAACCATCAGTTTGCGAAAATCTGAACAAATACCCTGCCTACGTTGGGCCTCTGAGAGGCTGGCCCATGATTTGGCCACAGTTACGGACGCCAACAGGAATGGGCTTATAGTGAGCCCAAAGTCTGCTAACACATGCATAATTGTGTCAAACAAATTGCTGATTTGGGTTCACCTGTTAAATACTCTTCTAGATGTGGAAAGTTAATATCATTTTAAGATTTTCCTGGGTTTTAATTAACCTAACAGTTACAATATAAATGCTGAAGGTGGATTAGCAGAAAACCTGCAACCTAATTATCAACTAGATGATGCGCAATTGATTTATAAAACGCAGTTTAAACCTTCAACTTCAGATCACGCGTGGAATTACCAAGTTCAGTTCAAATGCCTAAGGATTAACTACACATAGAATTATCAAGGCTAACAACGGATCATAATTTCAACAGTCTAACAATCTATACAGGAACATTAACTCATGAAAAACTTAACAGTCTACAAGCAGTCCTAGTCTATCCAATTTAATTACAAAACAAAACACAAGCAGTCCTGATTAATACACAACAGTGTTCATATGAATATATGTCCAAAAGCAAGCCTAACCTACACTAGGTGAAACATATATCACTAATACCTATTCAGCTATAGATATACAACAATCAAATGAACAATGTATCAGGAGGCAAAGCTTTATTTTATTCCACTTCCATTCCAAAGGCTACATCAAGAGGAATTTGAGACATGTACCTGGATTTGAATGAACAGAGGAAAAAGAGTAAGTCACACAGTATAAGACAGCAATCAGCAATAGGATTCAGTAGCTCAAGGCAGATTTCAGATTCAAAAACAGCATCATATAGCCCAGTATTGAATTAGCATAAGAATAACACCACAAATGACTTGAAATTTAGCTTAGGAGATGATTTCTGAACTTCAGCAAATAGAAATAAACCAAAACACACTTGTTTGATCTCAAACTTATGCGAAATTGAACTAGAACTCAAAACTAACTTCAACAAAGCAATGTAACAGTGCTTTTGGATTTCTACTGGATTTTTGTGTTTGTTTTGGATTTCTGCAGAAATTGGGATCTAAAGCTGAAACTTGAGCTTGACCTCAAGGGATCTTCCATGAAACAATGTTTTTTAGTTTCCTGGAGTTTTACTGATTTTTTTTTTTTTTGGTTTTTTTTGGAGTTTTGCTGATTTTTTTTTGGTTTTTCTGGAGTTTTTGATCTAGGACCTAAAGAGTTTTTGAATTTTTGAATTCAAATCTTAACTGATGAAAACTTGTGGAAAGTGGGGGGATTTTCAGAGGTGCCAAACTTTTGGGAATTTTTCAGGTTTTTTTTTTTAAAACTTCGAAAAGAAGGCAGGTAGGCTGCCTTTTATAGGCAAACTTCAGGGGGAAGCTTCTAGATCTCACTCACACCTTTTCCCCCTCTTTTATTTCAGATTTTATTCAATAGTCCCTAAAGTTTTGACTTGTTTCTCAAGTCACTGCACCAAAACTACTGAAATTTACATCAAGGCCCTATTCTAGAAGATTCTAGGGTGTTCTAGTTTCAACTAGAGCAATGTTTTCTATGTAGGAATACCTATACTACCCTTATTTTATTCTAAAATTACTGAATTGTCCTAACTAAAACCTCAGCCCCTCTTTATCCTAGTTAAAATTCAACTATAGTCAAACCAAATATCTCTAATTCAGCTATAACCAAATCAACTTAAACTAAACCTAACAAACTAATTAAAACTAAGTACTGAACTAAAGAAGTACTAATTACAAACAAAGCCTAAAAAAATTGATTAAGGACTTATCAAAACAAATTAACAAAAGAATTAAACTAATAATCACAACTCAAATCAGAAATTGGAACAAATTAGAAACAAACAATCAGAGCCCATCACATAATCAGAATCAGAACAGAATTGCCAAAAATCAAAACAAATTAACCTAGAAATTAAAAAACTACAGCATCAATTCAAACAGGAAACAATCGAACAAGGAAGAAAGAACTTGAACGACAAAATTGAAAACAGATTCGTGAAGCAGAAACAATCATAGAATTAACTCAAAACCACATGAAAGAAGAAGAAAACAGAAACAAATTGTAAAAAACTTACTGTTATGACTCTAGGGTTCCGCTGCCTCTTCGATTCAAGATTGGAACAACTCTGGTAAGTTTTGAACACCACCAACGATGGATTCGTCATGAGGGAGGGGAGGAGGCCTTGTGGTGTGAATTTGGTGAGGTTTGGGGAACTTAGGGTTCTAACCGGAACTTTGATTGAAAATTTTACGAGTTCTGGACGGATTTGAGGTGAAGGGTTTGGAGATTTGAGATGTGGGGGTAGGGGAGATACTGGGGTGTTATTTTGGTGGTGAACGGAG
>NW_017677308.1:0-344 GCF_001879085.1 Nicotiana attenuata
CTAGGGAGTGGGACCCTATGTTTGAAACATCATTAGGTTATGCTGGCATCAACTAGGGAGTGAGACCCTTTGTTGGAAAGTCATCAGGTTATACTTGCATCAACTAGGGAGTCGGACCCTATGTTGGAAAGTCATTATGTTATGCTGGTATCAACTAGGGAGTGAAACCCTGTGTTGGAAAGTCATTAGGTTGTGCTGGCTTGAACTAGGAAGTGGGACCCTATGTTGGAAAGTCATCAATTTATGCTTGCATACAAGGGAGTGGTGACCCTATGTTGGAAAGTCATCAGGTTATGTTTGCATGAACTAGGGAGTGGGACCCTATGTTGGAAAGTCCTCAGGTT
>NW_017677308.1:5092-8473 GCF_001879085.1 Nicotiana attenuata
CTATGTTGGAATGTCATCAGGTTATGCTGGCATCAACTAGCGAGTGTGACCCTATGTTGGAAAGTCATCAGGTTATACTTGCATCAACTAGGGTGTAGGACCCTATTTTGGAAAGTCATCAGGTTATGCTGGTATCAACTAGGGAGCGAGACCCTATGTTGAAAAGTCATCAGGTTATGTTGGCATCAACTAGCGAGTGTGACCCTATGTTGGAAAGTCATCAGGTTATACTTGCATCAACTATGGAGTGGGACCCTATGTTTGAAACATCATTAGGTTATGCTGGCATCAACTAGGGAGTGAGACCCTATGTTGGAAAGTCATCAGGTTATGCTGGCATCAACTAGGGAGTGGGACCCTATGTTTGAAAGTCATCAGGTTATGCTGGCATCAACTGGGAGTGTGACCCTATGTTGGAAAGCCATCAAGTTATGCTGACATCAACTAGGGAGTGGGACCCTATGTTGGAAAGTCATCAGGTTATGCTGGCATTAACTAGGGAGTGTGACCTTTTGTTCGAAAGCCGTCAGGTTATGCTGGCATCAACTAGGGAGTGAGACCCTATGTTGGAAAGTCATCAGGTTATGCTGGCATCAACTAGGGAGTGGGACCCTATGTTTGAAAGTCATCAGGTTATGCTGGCATCAACTGGGAGTGTGACCCTATGTTGGAAAGCCATCAAGTTATGCTGGCATCAACTAGGGAGTGGGACCCTATGTTGGAAAGTCATCAGATTATGCTCGCATCAACTAGGAAGCGAGACCATATGTTGGAATGTCATCAGGTTATGCTGGCATAAACTAGCGAGTGTGACCCTATGTTGGAAAGTCATCAGGTTATACTTGCATCAACTAGGGAGTGGGACCCTATGTTTGAAACGTCTTCAGGTTATGCTGGCATAAACTAGGAAGTGTGACCCTATGTTGGAAAATCATCAGGTTATGCTGGCATCAACTAGGGAGTGGACCCTATTTTGGAAAGTCATCAGGTTATACTGGCATCAACTAGGGAACGAGACCCTATGTTGAAAAGTCATCAGGTTATGCTGGCATCAACTAGGGAGTGGGACCCTAGGTTGGAATGTCATCAGGTTATACTTTTATCAATAAGGAAGTGGAACCTTATGTTGAAAAGTCATCAGGTTATGCTGGTATCAACTAGGGAGCGAGACCCTATGTTGCAAAGTCATCAGTTTATGCTGGCATCAACTAGATAGTGGTGAGCTTATGTCGGAAAATCATCAGGTTATGCTGGTATCAACTAGGGAATGCGACCCTATGTTGAAACGTCATCAGGTCATGCTAGCATCAACTAGGGAGTGGAACCCTATGTTGAAAAGTCATCAGGTTATGCTGGCATCAACTAAGGAGTGGGACCCTACGTTGGAAAGCCATCAGGTTATACTTGCATCAACTAGGGAGTGTGACCATATGTTGGAAAGTCATCAGGTTATGCTGGCACCAATTGGGAGTGTGACCCTATGTTGGAAAGCCATCAAGTTATGCTGGCATCAACTAGCGAGTGTGACCCAATGTTAGAAAGTCATCAGGTTATGCTCGCATCAACTAGAAAGTGAGACCCTATGTTTGAAATGTCTTCAGGTTATGCTGACATCAACTAGGAAGTGTGACCCTATGTTAGAAAATCATCAGGTTATGCTGGCATCAACTAGGGAGCGAGACCCTATGGTGAAAAGTAATCAAGTTATGCTGGCATCAACTAGGGAGTGGGACCCTAGGTTGGAAAGTCATCAGGTTATGCTTGCATCAACAAGGAAGTGGAACCCTATGTTGAAAAGTCATCAGGTTATGCTGGTATCAACTAGGGAGCGAGACCCTATGTTGCAAAGTCATCAGTTTATGCTGGCATCAACAAGAGAGTGGTGAGCTAATGTCAGAAAATCATCAGGTTATGCTAGCATCAACTAGGGAGTGGGACCCTATGTTGGAACGTCATCACGTTATGCTGGCATCAACTAGGGAGTAGGAACCTATGTTTGAAAGTTATTAGGTTATGCTGGCATCAACTAGGGAGTGAAACCCTATGTTGAAAAGACATCAGGTTATGCTGGCATCAACTAGGGAGTGGGACACAAGGTTGGAAAGTCCTCAGGTTATGCTGGCATCAACTAGGGAGTGGGAACCTATGTTTGAAAGTTATTAGGTTATGCTGTCATCAACTAGGGAGTGTGACCCTATGTTGAAAAGACATCAGGTTATGCTGGCATCGACTATGGAGGGGAACCCAAGGTTAGAAAGTCATCAGGTTATGCTTGCATCAACTAGGGACTGGGACCCTATGTTGGAAAGTCATCAGTTTATGCTTGCTTCAACTAGGGAGTGGGACCCTATGTTGGAAAGTCATCATGTTATGGTGTCATCAACTAGGGAGTGAGATCCTGTGTTAGAAAAGTCATTAGGTTATGCTGGCATAAACTAGGGAGTGAGACCATGTGTAGGGAAGTCACTAGGTTATGCTGGCATGAACTAGAGAGTGGGACCCTATGTTGGAAAGTCATCAATTTATGCTTGCATCAACTAGGGAGTGGTGACCCTATGTTGGAATATCATTAGGATATGGTTGCATGAACTAGGGAGTGCTGAAACAATGTTGAAAAATCATCAGGGTATGCTAGCATCAGCTACGGAGTGGGACCCAATGTTGGAAAGTCATCATGTTATGCTCGCATCAACTAGGGAGTGTGATCCTTTGTTGGAAAGCCATCAGGTTATGCTGGCATCAACTAGGGAGTGGGAACCTATGTTTGAAAGTTATCAGGTCATGCTGGCATCAACTAGGGAGTGGAACCCTATGTTGAAAAGTCGTCTGGTTATGCTGGCATCAAGTAGGGAGTGGGACCCTAGTTTGGAAAGTCATCAGGTTATGCTTGCATCAACTAGGGAGTGGGACCCTATGTTGGAAAGTCATCAGCTTATGCTGGCATCAATTAGAGAGTGCGACCATATGTTGGAAAGGCATCAGGTTATGCTGGCATCAACTAGGGAGTGAGACACTATGTTGGAAAGTCATCAGGTTATGTTGGCATCAACTGGGAGTGTGACCCTATGTTGGAATGCCATCAAGTTATGCTGGCATCAACTAGGGAGTTAGACCCTATGTTGGAAAGTCATCAGGTTATGCTCGCATGAACTAGGAAGTGAGACCCTATGTTGGAATGTCACCAGGTTATGCTGGCATCAACTAGCGAGTGTGACCCTATGTTGGAAAGTCATCAGGTTATACTTGCATCAACTAGGGTTTAGGACCCTATTTTGGAAAGTCATCAGGTTATGCTGGTATCAACTAGGGAGCGAGACCCTATGTTGAAAAGTCATCAGGTTATGCTGGCATCAACTAGCGAGTGTGACCCTATGTTGGAAA
>NW_017677308.1:11346-12776 GCF_001879085.1 Nicotiana attenuata
CCCTATGTTGGAAAGTCATCAGGTTATGTTTGCATGAACAAGGGAGTGGGACCCTATGTTGGAAAGTCCTCAGGTTCTGCTTGCATCAACTAGGGAGTGGGACCCTATTTTGGAAAGTCATCAGGTTATGCTGGCATCAATTAGGGAGTGTGACCCTATGTTGGAAAGTCATCAGGTTATGTTGGCATCAACTAGGGAGTGGGACCCTATGTCGGAAAGTCATCAGGTTATGCTTGCGTCAACTAGGGAGTGGGACCCTATGTTGGAAAGTCATCATGTTATGCTGTCACCAACTAGGGAGTGAGACCCGGTGTTAGGAAAGTCATTAGGTTATGCTGCCATGAACTGGGGAGTGGGACCTTATGTTGGAAAGTCATCATGTTATGATGGCATTAACTAGGGAGTGAGACCATGTGTTGTAAAGTCACTAGGTTATGCTGGCATGAACTAGTGAGTGGGACCCTATGTTGGAAAGTCATCAATTTATGCTTGCATCAACTAGGGAGTGGTGACCCTATGTTTGAAAGTCATCATGTTATGGTTGCATGAACTAGAGAGTGCTGAAACAATGTTGAAAAATCATCAGGGTATGCTAGCATCAGCTAGGGAGTGGGACCTAATGTTGGAAAGTCATCAGGTTATGCTGGCATCAACTAGGGAGTGTGATCCTATGTTGCAAAGCCATAAGGTTATGTGGCATCAACTAGGGAGTGGGAACCTATGTTTGAAAGTTATTAGGTCATGCTGGCATCAACTAGGGAAAGGAACCCAATGTTTAAAAGTCGTCTGGTTATGCTGGCATCAAGTAGGGAGTGGGACCGTAGTTTGGAAAGTCATCAGGTTATGCTCGCATCAACTAGGGAGTGGGACCCTATGTTGGAAAGTCATCAGGTTATGCTGGCATCAATTAGGGAGTGTGACCATATGTTGGAAAGCCATCAGGTTATGCTGGTATCAACAAGGGAGTGAGACTTTATGTTGGAAATTCATCAGGTTATGCTGGCATCAACTAGTAGTGTGACCCTATGTTGGAAAGCAATCAAGTTATGCTGGCATCAACTAGGGAGTGAAACCCTATGTTGAAAAGTCATCAGGTTATGCTGGCATCAACTGGGGAGTGGGACCTTAGGTTGGAAAGTCATCAGGTTATGCTTGCATCAACAAGAGAGTGAGACCCTATGTTGGAAAGTCCTCAGGTTATGCTTGTATCAACTAGGGAGTGGGACCCTATGTTGGAAAGTCATCAATTTATGCTTGCATCAACTAGGGAGTGGTGACCCTATGTTGGAAAGTCATCCGATTATGGTTGCATGAACTAGGGAGTGCTGAAACAATGTTGGAAGTCATTAGGTTATACTTGCATCAACTAGGGAGTGGGACCCTATGTTTGAAACATCATCAGGTTATGCTGGCATCAACTAGGGAGTGAG
>NW_017677308.1:16195-16967 GCF_001879085.1 Nicotiana attenuata
TTTATGCTTGCATCAACTAGGGAGTGGTGACCCTATGTTGGAAAGTCATCAGGTTATGGTTGCATGAACTAGGGAGTGCTGAAACAATGTTGAAAAATCATCAGGGTATGCTAGCATCAGCTAGGGAGTGGGACCCAATGTTTGAAAGTCATCAGGTTATGCTGGCATCAACTACGGACTGTGATCCGATGTTGGAAAGCCATCAGGTTATGCTGGCATCAACTAGGGAGTGGGAACCTATGTTTGAAAGTTATCAGGTCATGCTGGCATTAACTTGGGAGTGGAACCCAATGTTGAAAAGTCATCTGGTTATGCTGCCATCAAGTATGGAGTGGGACCCTAGTTTGGAAAGTCATCAGGTTATGCTTGCATCAACTAGGGAGTGGGATCATATGTTGGAATGTCATCAGGTTATGCTGGCATCAATTAGGGAGTGTGACCCTATGTTGGAAAGCCATCAGGTTATGCTGGCATCAACTAGGGAGTGAGACACTATGTTGGAAAGTCATCAGGTTATGGTGGCATCAACTAGGCAGTGGGACCCTATGTTGGAAAGTCATCAGGTTATACTGGCATCAACTAGGAGTGTAACCCTATGTTGGAAAGCCATCATGTTATGCTAGCATCAACTAGGAAGTGAGACCCTATGTTGGAATGTCATCAGGTTATGCTGCCATCAACTAGCGTGTGTGACCCTATGTTGGAAAGTTATCAGGTTATACTTGCATCATCTAGGGAGTGGGAAGCTATTTTTGAAAGACATCAGGTTATG
>NW_017677308.1:21013-21966 GCF_001879085.1 Nicotiana attenuata
TATGTTTGAAACGTCTTCAGGTTATGCTGGCATCAACTAGGAAGTGTGACCCTATGTTGGAAAATCATCAGGTTATGCTGGCATCAACTAGGGAGTGGACCCTATTTTGGAAAGTCATCAGGTTATGCTGGTATCAACTAGGTAGTGAGACCCTATGTTGAAAAGTTATCAGGTTATGCTAGCATCAACTAGGGAGTGGGACCCTAGGTTGGAAAGTCATCAGGTTATGCTTGCATCAACAAGGTAGTGGAACCCTATGTTGAAAAGTCATCAGGTTATGCTTGCATCAACTAGGGAGTGGGACCCTATGTTGGAACGTCATCAGGCTATGCTGGCATCAACTAGGGAGTGGGAACCTATGTTTGAAAGTTATTAGGTTATGTTGGCATCAACTAGGGAGTGAAACCCTATGTTGAAAAGTCATCAGGTTATGCTGGCATCAACTAAGGAGTGGGACCCTAGGTTGGAAAGTCATCAGGTTATGCTTGCATCATTTAGAGAGTAGGACCCTATGTTGGAAAGTCCTCAGGTTATGCTTGCATCAACTAGGGAGTGGGACCCTTTGTTAGAAAGTCATCAGGTTATGCTTGCGTCAACTAGGGAGTGGGACCCTATGTTGGAAAGTCATCATGTTATGCTGGCATCAACTAGGGAGTGAGACCCTGTGTTGGAAAGTCATTAGGTTATGCTGGCATGAACTGGGGAGTGGGACCCTATGTTGGAAAGTAATCATGTTATGCTGCCATTAACTAGGGAGTGAGACCATGTGTTGGAAAGTCACTAGGTTATGCTGGCATGAACTAGGGAGTGGGACCCTATGTTGGAAAGTCGTCAATTTATGCTTGCATCAACTAGGGAGTGGTGACCCTATGTTGAAAAGTCATCAGGTTATGGTTGCATGAACTAGGGAGTGCTGAAACAATGTTGAAAAATCATCAGGGTATGCTAGCATC
>NW_017677308.1:26255-27493 GCF_001879085.1 Nicotiana attenuata
CAATGTTTGAAAGTCATCAGGTTATGCTGGCATCAACTACGGAGTGTGATCCTATGTTGGAAAGCCATCAGGTTATGCTGGTATCAACTAGGGAGTGGGAACCTATGTTTGAAAGTTATCAGGTCATGCTGACATTAACTAGGGAGTGGAACCCTATGTTGAAAAGTCATCTGGTTATGCTGCCATCAAGTAGGGAGTGGGACCCTAGTTTGGAAAGTCATCAGGTTATGCTTGCATCAACTAGGGAGTGGAAACCAATGTGAGAAAGTCATCAGGTTATGCTGGCATCAATTAGGGAGTGTGACCCTATGTTGGAAAGCCATCAGGTTATGCTGGCATCAACTAGGGAGTGAGACACTATGTTGGAAAGTCATCAGGTTATGGTGGCATCAACTAGGGAGTGGGACCCTATGTTGGAAAGTCATCAGGTTATACTGGCATCAACTAGGAGTGTAACCCTATGTTGGAAAGCCATCATGTTATGCTAGCATCAACTAGGAAGTGAGACCCTATGTTGGAATGTCATCAGGTTATGCTGCCATCAACTAGCGAGTGTGACCCTATGTTGGAAAGTTATCAGGTTATACTTGCATCAACTAGGGAGTGGGACCCTATTTTGGAAAGTCATCAGGTTATGTTGGAATCACTTAGGGAGCGAGACCCTACGTTGAAAAGTCATCAGGTTATGCTGGAATCAACTAGCAAATGTGACCCTATATTGGAAAGTCATTAGGTTATACTTGCATTAACTAGGGAGTGGGACCCTATGTTTGAAACATCATCATGTTATGTTAGCATCAACTATGGAGTGAGACCCTATGTTGGATAGTCATCAGGTTATGCTAGCATCTACTAGGGAGTGGGACCCTATGTCGGAAAGTCATCATGTTATGTTGGTATCAACTAGGGAGTGCAACCCTGTGTTGGAAAGTCATTAGGTTGTCCTAGCATGAACTAGGGAGTGGAACCCTATGTTAGAAAGTCATCAGGTTATGCTCGCATCAACTATGAAGTGAGACCCTATATTGGAATGTCATCAGGTTATGCTGCCATGAACTAGCGAGTGTGACCCTATGTTGGAAAGTTATCAGGTTATACTTGCATCAACTAGGGAGTGGGACCTTATTTTGGAAAGTCATGAGGTTATGCTGGCATCACTTAGGGAGCGAGACCCTACGTTGAAAAGTCATCAGGTTATGCTGGCATCAACTAGCGAGTGTGACCCTATGTTGGAAAGT
>NW_017677308.1:31458-31890 GCF_001879085.1 Nicotiana attenuata
TGAAAGTCATAGGTTATGCTTGCATCAACTAGGGAGTGGGACCCTATGGTTGAAACATCATCATGTTATGTTGGCATCAACTAGGGAGTGAGACCCTATGTTGGATAGTCATCAGGTTATGCTTGCATCTACTAGGGAGTGGGACCCTATGTTGGAAAATCATCATGTTATGCTGGTATCAACTAGTGAGTGCAAACCTGTGTTGGAAAGTCATTAGGTTGTGCTAGCATGAACTAGGGAGTGGGACCGTATGTTGGAAAGTCATCAATTTATGCTTGCATACTAGGGAGTGGTTACCATATGTTGGAAAGTCATCAGGTTAGGGTTGCATGAACTAGGGAGTGGTGTACCTATGTCTGAAAGTCATCAGGTTATGCTGGCATCAACTAGGGAGTGTGACCCTATGTTGGAAAGCCACACGTTATGATGGCA
>NW_017677309.1:0-20365 GCF_001879085.1 Nicotiana attenuata
TTGGATTAAGTTCCAACAACTCAAACTTTTCATGTGCCCTCACACTTACGAGAGATCCCAACTTTATAATATGCAATTTCAAACACACATGAGATATCAAATGGAAAATATTAACTCACTCTCACCAAAGATATTCAAATTGCACAAACTTAGTGCCATAGGCTTGCCCTTATTTTAATTCACCGCCTATTCAAGAACATTCGGTTGGAGATCCCATAAGGGACTTTTTTTGAGCTTGTAATTAGGTTTAGGGAAGGGTTGGATAAGCATTTGGGATACAAGTGACTACACCCCTCTTGAACACTACTCACATTTGTCTTCTTTTTGCACTTTGCTTCTTTTTAAACCACATAGCCCTTATTGGCATCTATGTTACCAGCATAGAAACACCTTAAAGTACCTTCTCTAATTTTTCTCAAGACTCCATAAATAATATATATATATTTATATTATATATATATATATATATATATATATATATATATATACAATATACATATACATACATATTTATCTTCTTTTTTTTTGTATAGCTACTTTCTTTGGAGCTTGAGTAATTTCATAAGAACACTTTGAGGTATATGTTTCTACACTCAATTACAACCTTACCAATTTCAACTTGAACACCAACACCCCCAACTTAGGCTTTTAGCCTCATTCTCAATATTCAAGGAGGGACGGGTTCAAAAGAGGGAATTATTTCACAAAGGTAAAGGTTTGTAATGAGGTGGCCAAAGAAAAGGTTAAGGTCAAATGAGGTAAACTAGTTGATAATATTTATGCAATGGTAGGCTTGAAAGGCTAAAGAGGCTTTTTTCAAAGATCACAAAGAATGCCTAAGGTCATCCCTCCAACCAAACATAATTTAACATTAGCATTGAAATACACAACCGGGCTAGTCTAGACTACAAATAATGCAAAAGAATTTACAACAAATCTCACCACACATGGCACATGCAAACTCGAGTGACATATAAATCCAAAATCCAATTAAAACCAATGAACCCAAAGAAAATCACGTAACGCCTAAAAGACTATTTAATAAATCAAAGAGCCAAAAAATAAACCTAAAAATCACAACAAGGATTATCACTTCAATCATTTTTTTAAAGATCAAAACTACATATGCCAAGTTTAAATTATGTTGGTATCAAACAAGCCACATGTTGGTTTTATTGAAAAAAGATTACACCAATAACCAATTTATTCACTACTAGCCTACTAAACTAACTAAAAAAAAATATTTACCAAAAAAAAAAAAAACTAAACAAGTCTAATCCCTTAAGAAAATTGTCACGCCATCCATCATATGGAAAAGTCACCGTTCGACACAAATTATTTTATTGGAAAAGAATCGCAGCATAAGAAAAACCAAGGAATTTTAATTAATACTACTACAAGTAAATAAAATAGCAAAATAAGAACATAATAAATACAAAAAAAAAACACTAATGCAACATGCTAGAATTAAACTTCAAATATATAATTAATAAACTAAAGCATCGACCAATCTACACAAAGTTATCACAAAAAAATGTTCATGCTCCACATACATCCATCATACATCCGTCATATATAAAGAGTCACCCCCAACCTAAAGTGTTTGCACTGTTCGCAATGCAAACCAATTCAAAAACAGATAAAATTGAAGGAAGTGCTCCCTGAAACCGCATCAGTTGGAGCTGGAGGTGTGAGGAAATTTGAGCTCCCAATCCGCATCATCATCGTCCTCTGATTCGTATGAGCCACAAAATGAACTCAGCTTGTGCATCATCATGGACAGAAATTTGCTTTTCTTCTTCTCATGCTCCTGAACTTTCTCTGCTCTCTTTCTCAATCTTCCCCTACCGCAGCTCATATTCTCCAACCTAGTGTTCATGGCCTCCACTTTGCCGCTGATTGCTTTTTGCTCTTTGACCCACATCATCCATGGATAGTGGGCAGCAATGCCAGTAGATGTGCTAGCCCCAGTGGGCCAGTGGGAAGGCCAGCTATAAGCTGCCTAATATGCCATCTACTCCATGTATTGACTGTATAAGTGGCACATAGTGTGAGGGACGGACTGGATCAGTGGTAGCCTCAGAGAATTGCCCAAACTAAGAGATGTAACATCAATCCTCCTCTTTTTCTGCTTGTCACTGGGTCCCCTTTTTAGCAAATGATAGATCATTGACTTTCCCGGACCTTTCTCAACATCATTTGGGGTTTAAGCACCCAACATAATAAGCATAGTCAAGTCATCAAGTACGGGAAGAATAGGCACTTGGACCTCCCATGAGTGGCTTCCTCAATTTCTCGAACAATGTGCTTCCCCACTTCACAGGTAGTCCATCCATGATAGCAGCAATTATCAGTGCCCTCTCTGGTGTCACATCAGTGTCATTTGTAGAGGGCAAGACTCTTGCACAGATAATAGAGAGCCATGTCTTTGCCTCAGCCGTGAAATCATGAGAATCAACTCCCTTGTGCACTGTCATCCACTTCGTGTAACCCCATCATGCAATTTGTCCACTAGCCACTGGTTTCCTTTTGCTCTAGCTCTACTCTTGTAGACTTCATTATCGATAATTGAGAATGCCATAAATTCCGTGTATTTAGCTCAGGGTGGACTGAAATGACTTGCACGCCCCGCACAGTAGTCACTAAGGTACCTTGGAAGTCGGTCCTCAAGGAGTTTGCATAATGGTTGGCATCATTTGGTTGCTCAGCAAAACAAATCTACCTGCTTTCTATCAACCGGTGTGTAGAAGCCCGGCATTTTAGCTTCAACCTTTTCCATGTTTATAGCTCTTTCCCAGACGATGGTCTTTGACAAGAGTTCATCATATTTCCGCTCACATGCTGCAGATAGAAACTGGTCATGGTCAAAGGTTCCTCTTGTTCAGCTTCGAAGACATGTTCTTGCTTAATTTCATTGTGTTCTCATCCATTTTATGACCAAAAGTACCTACAAAATAGACCAACAAAATAGCTCATATAGACACTTAAAACAATTATAGGAAGTATTTAGTCCAAACAAATGGCGCGAAAAAGGTCAGCGCAGAGCTCGCAAAGCTACTATTTTCGCCAATTGGACTGCCAGTGGTCCTCTTCGTTCGTGAAGAGAAAAGATTTTTGCCCAGATTTAAACCTTCGCATTCGTTGAGCAGACCATCGCGCACGCTAAGGTAAATATTTCCCCATAGATTTTCTTTCGTGTTCGCGAAGACCCTCGCGTTCGCGAAGTCATCTTCCTCGCCCAGACCTATATTTCTTCAGGCATTTTGTCAAAAATGTGTGTGCCCTCTTTTCTTTCTCGTTTCAATCAATCTTGGCACACATCTTGCCCAAAATTTACACTAACAATCACACATTTTCACTTTAACCAACCTCACCAGCAAGCACAACAAATTCACACACAATTTGACATTCAAGACTTCAAATTTTTGAACCTAAGCACCCATCAACCATGGTTGTTCCTCTATTATTTTCACCCAAGAAAGAGAAGAAATATTTAAGAGGCAAGAGAGGAAATTACATACCTTGTAAATGGAGATGAAACTCGCAAAAGACTTTGAAGATTATGGATGATTGATTTCTGGGGGTGAGGAGTAGAGGAACTGTTTTTTGAGCAAAGAGGGTTAATTTCTCGTTTCCAGTACTTTTTGGATTTTAACTTACCTGACATTACGCGTTCGCGAGGCTGTTTTGCCTCGCAAAGAGTAAAAAATTGCCCAATAAGCCACGAACGCGAGAGACCAACGCGAACGCGGAAGAACAGTTTCTGCAGTTCTGGCAGCTACTGGTTTTGGCTCTCCGGTAACCCGACCTGCTCAAATCAACTCAAAAAATTCTAAAACTTGGCATATTAGTCAAAATTAATATACTAAGCTATCACGCCCAAAAACGAGGAGCGCGACCGGCGCTCAACCGAGTACACCCGACTGACAAGCCTGTTAGATTTCATTCTACCCAAACTCGTCTTTGAATAAAGAGGAAATGTACACCATTAATCAAATTCTATAAATATATCATTAACGACTTCCATTTCAATTCCATTAGCAACTTCGTTCAAAAATTTTTTAAAAATATTACAAGTTTTATACATCTTTGCCAAATATCAATATTTAATTTAATTACAATACCCGACACCACCCACAACCTGTCTACGGAGCCTCTAAATACAACTGAAGAGAAATATGAAAATGCCGGCAACAAGGCTCCGGCTATACCTCAATATACAAGTACATGATGAACAGATGATACAGGACCCGAAAAGAAGTGGGGGCTCACCAAGTCAGCTGAAAAGAGGATACGCCCCTAGCTGCGACCAACACTGTCTGCTTATAGAACCACATACATCCATTTAAAGATATAGCGCCCCGGCAAAAGGGACATTAGTACTGTCGAATAGTACTAGTATGAATAGCAAAAGTCCTCTTCCAAGATAGAAATGCCAAATAGAAAAAGACAACCATGTAAACAACAATAACAATCAATGATATCCAAAGTCCAAGTTAAACATAACAATTTTTTTTAATATACGAAAGTTTATATGGTGAAAATGAAACTCGGGATATGAAGACAATACTATTATTGGATAGAAGATATTTAATACCGATTCACCACAATTCACAATACCACTGTTCACAATATTCACATCACAACCAACTCTCAATTTCAATCACCATTTCTGTGCCAATATATATACATATACATATTCCACCGTGAATCTTAGCACGGAGTCCGATCACGACCCGACCGGCTAGGTCATCTCCCTTGGAGACATTTAATATTGTTACATCATCATCCACAATACCACCGCTTTCTTGCGCGGAGTCCGATCACGACCCGATCGGCTAGGTTTCCTCATTTGAGACATGTATCTCAATCATAATTTCATTCTCACTTTCCGGTTTCAATATTAGCACAATACCACCATGTGTACGATATGGTGTCCGATCTCAGCCCGATCGGCTAGGCCATCTTACCAAGACGTTTTCCCTTTTCCATCAATCATCTCATTTTAAGTTTATATCACACATATCAATTCATCGGCACTTGGGGCCACAATCATTACATCATACTTGGCACTTGGCCGCATTTCATAATTCGAGTTCTTTCCACATATTTCACACCAATATCAATTTCAACATTAAACATTTCCATTCAAGATAATAGGCACATACGAGAGCAATTATAGGTCGTAAGCATAAAGAGGATTTCACACATTTCGACATAACAATCTCAAATCAAACTCGACTTGAAGTCTAGGCATTTTAGCACATAGTTTCACATTCTTACACTACATTTCTCATTTTGACTAAAAATAGTCATATTCGAAAAGCTATTGACGTACACTAATCTNACGCAACTCATACTTAGAATATATATATCTTTATTCATAAGGCTCATTTCGGAATAGTCATGTTTATGGGTAATAACCCGGAATATAAGCTTTAAGAACTTTGAGCCAACCATACTTGAACTTATGAAAACATTTATGTAATTCGATTCTAAGAGAGAAAGTTTAGCCAACATACCTTGTTTAAGCTTTCCTTAAGTTACTACAACGTTCCGGAAATTCTAGCAATCCCAATCTTTATTGATTTGTGTTCAACAATCTTCCCACAAACCTAATTTGTACATGCATGTATACATAATACTATTACACCCAAGAATCATACCTCAATAACCCATCTTATACCCAAAACTCGAAATTAAAGTCTAGTGTATAGAACCTTACCTCTTAGATGAAGATCTTGTGATTGGTTTCCTTGATTCCTGAAGATTGATGAAAGATAGAATGGTTATAATGTTAGGCTTCCTCCTTCTCTCTCTCTAAAATGCTCTCACCTCTCTCTAGATTTAGTATAAAATAGCCCCAAATGAAGCCCCCAAAGCTTATTTATCAAAGTGGGTTCGGATATGAAAATTTCCAAAAATGACCCCCGAAGTCAAATATGTGGTGCAATTATGCTATAGTATAATCGATATGTGGGCAGCAGACTTGCAGCATAATCATTATGCGATAGCATAATCATTATGCGATAGCATAATAGACTGCATAATCAATTATGCAACAACATAATCAATATGTGGCAGCATAATTTTTGCCCGACTCTACTTCACTATGCGACGCGTATGCGGTCCGCAGAGTCGTTTTGCAATCGCGAAATTGATCGCAAATCCAGCCTTTGGTAATTTGATCATAACTTTGTGTAGGAATGTCCAAATGACGAACGGTTTGAAGAGTTAGAAACTAGACTTGAAGACCTTTCATTTAATAGGTTACTCATCACATAACACATTATATATATTTATATATTCCCGTCCAAAGTGGGGACTTGTGTGAACTCATTTGGAATTTTAGACCATTATGTAATTTTCTAACTTGACTTAGACTTAGGCCTTTCCTTGGACTCCAAATTACTTATGATATGACTTATACACTTATCTACAATATCCAATTGATATACATCATTATTATAGCACATAAAATATTATAATTAGCCCACCTGGCACCACGAAATCCTAAATTACTTAGCGAAATTTTTTCGGGGCATTACATAAGCTATTCTAAATTCTTTTTTCAAAAATGACATAAAAAATTGAAAATGATGGGTTGCCTCCCACCAAGCGCCGCATTTAACGTCGTGGCACGACGCGGATCAACTTTACCACTTTTCTCGCCACTTGGACGATATGAATTAGGCACCCAACTTGGAATCAAGCTTGTGATCACGAGCGGTGGGGGATGGCAAGTAGATGATCAAGCCAAGCATTAATGTCTTCATTTTGCATTTCTTGGCTTTCATGTGAGGAATGTCATTTTGCCTTCTTGTTCCCTCAAATTGTAAGATGTATGGCCTTTTTCTTTCCTCCTCGCAATCCCTCATCGACTTGTGTAGTTCAATTCCCATATCTCCACACAATTCCAATGTTGAAAAATGCTTGGAATATGACATCAAACCTCCAAGTTGCAATTCTTCTTGGATTTTGACATCCTCTTTTTCCCCCGGACTAGTGTCAATCTCAACCATATTTTCATTTACACCGGTTGACTCTAATTCCATATTTTCTTGGCATCACTAACAAGCATGGAGTCGGTTGGCGGATGTTCAATTCTTGATTTCTCAAAATAAAGCTTATTTTCTTCCTCAAAATCGAACTCTTCTTGACTTCTTTCCACACTCTCAAGTTGGTGGGCATAGTGAGCCTCAACCAATATTTTCATTTGACCTTCCAAGGTGCGGACTTCCTCATCATTTTGGGTCCAGACTTGCTTCAAGTCCTCGAGTGCAAAGTTGTGCTTCTCCTCATTTTCAAGAATGGCCTCCAACATGAGCATCATCTTCTCATTTTGAGCATTTGAGAGTTTCTTTTTGATTTGGATCAAATGCCAAGGAAGGATTTTCGACTTCCCCATCTAAGGAAGATTCTTGGCTATCATTAACTTCCGAAGCTTTTTGGACCTCTAAAGCTTCAAGCATTTCTCCCATTTGTGAGTGCAACCTTTCAAGCGCCAAGTCATTTTGGAGACTATTTTCCAAAAGCCCCTCCAAGGCACTTTGCTCTTTGTTTCCTCCTTCAAGTAGGCAATCTAATATGAGCTTGAACTCCCCATTTCGACCATGCTCAATTTCTTCCACTTCCATTGCCCTATCATTTTCATCACAAAAAGTAGAATCATCATAGCGGCGGCTTGGGGAAGGGAAGGACAAATAATCACAATACTACCAATGACCATTTTGACGACCACACTTATCACAAATACTCCACTCATAGGTTTGAGATTGTGCGCACAATCTATCATGCCCCAACCTCGGGGAGCGCGACCGGCGCGCGACCGAGTGAACCCGGTCGAGCAAGCCTATCCAGTCTTTCCTACCTGACTCATTCATGAACCAAAAAGGGAACGTGTTACCATTTGTTGAACAGGGAAGAGATCAGTTATATAAATGTGAAAATGTTACTAGTCCATTTTTACTTAAACGCCATAGGCCATAATTAAGTTTCCAAAGGTGCATATAGTTGACAATCTAGTGGAAGAGTTTCAAAAATACAATGTGATCCAATAACCATCCCGACACCCATACATGACCCACATAAATGTCTACGGAGCCTCTAAGGATACAAAAGATCAACATGACAATGCCGGCAACAAGGCCCCGACTATACCTCAAAATATTGTAATTTGCACAAAAGAAGGACTACACAACCCCTGGGAGTAACGGGGGCTCACCAAGACTGCTGTAAGGAGAGAGAAATAGAGCACCCCTATCTGCGATCGGCGCTATCTGCGATGGAACCACCTACATCCATTCAAAGATGTAGCGCCCCCAGCAAAAGGGACGTTAGTACCGTCGAATAGCACTAGTATGTAGGGCAAACACAAATCTTATTAGAATGAAAAGTGAAACAAATAGAAGGCAGTTACAAAAATTAACAAGTAATTCACAGAATTACAAGGAACCACCAAATAAGGATCACATCTTTCCGATTCATTCTTTCCATCTCTTTTAGGTTGATGATCATTAGTGCCAAGTGCCATAACCCATAATGCCACCGTGGTTTTTACACGGAGTCCGGTCTCGGCCCGACCGGCTAAGCCATCCCAAGTGAGACATATCCAAATTCATAATGATAACATAAGTCCAACATAAATGCCACCATGTGTACAACATGGCGTCTGATCTCGGCCCGATCGGCTAAGCCATCTCACTTGGGACATAACCTCTTTCAATTATCCATTTCATTTACATTTCTTTCCATCTTTCATTACTTGACACAAGCAACCCCATTTATTAAGTAGTTCTTGGCACTTGGACACATTTTATAATTTAAGTCTTTCTCTTTATTATTTGCCCAAATATCGTCAATAACCATGTCAACAAGTGCTATCATATAAGGCATGCGCACAGAAGGAAAGAAAAGAAAACAAAAGGAAAGCTTGGAGAACATGATCACATTTTCAAATAACATGATTTCAGGGCAACACTTAGAACAAATATGGAACATAAATATTTCACCCCAATACATAAAGGCAAACCATTTAGTATGATCAATTCAGAACTCACGCCAATTATTCGGACAGCAAGAGTTCAATTCTAAGAAGAAGAGGGTTAGCCATACATACCTCATTTGAGTCTTTCCCTAAGTCCTACGACAAGTTCGGGAACCTTTAGCACCTTCAATCTATTTAACAATGTAGCACAATTGAACTCATTATTGGAAAATTGATCAGAGCCCTAGCTCACTTGAGCATTATATGTGTTTGCTGGGGTCCATGGCCCCCTTTTTAGTGGAAGATTTCCCCAACCCATTCCCTAGTTTTTCCTATCTTTATCTTAGCATCCCCCAACATACCTTAGGATCACATGCATGCAAGGTAACCACTATAATCCCCATGAATTACCTCACTAAAGGTCCATTTTAGCTACAATAGGGAATTGCGAGCTTGGGTGATAGAAGCTTACCTCTTGGAAGGGAGACCTAGGTGCCTTGTTTGTTATTCTTCAAGATGTTTAGGCTAGGATTTGATAAACAATGAATGGAGACCCCTTCCCCTCTCTTTGGTCATCCTCTCTTACTCAAATTATCTCATAAAGTATGCTGAAAATGGCTAAGGGGGGTGTTTTAACGGAATGGGGGTCGGGTTTTAAATTAAGAAAATGGGTGCCCGATACAGGTTTGCAGTCGCATATGCGACCGCATAATGGTTATGCGGTCCGCAAAGTGACTGCAGAATGAGCCTCAGGAAGTTTTCTATCCGAGTATACGACCGATATGCGATCCGCATATCTGTTCTGCGGTCGCATAATGCACCGCAAAAATTCCCTTCGCAAAAGTTAAATGCAGATATGCGATCAATATGCGGGCCGCATAGCGATTATGCGATCGCATAATTGGGCCGCATATCTGGCCTCAAAATTGGCCAACTTTCTGTTTCACTATGCGGCCATTATGCGGTCCGCAGAGCTATTATGCGGCCGCATAATGGGCCACAAAAATGCGTTCGTTTGGGAAACTTTTTCCTCTAAGTTGAGGGTATTGTTCAATCCAAAAAGTCCGAACCGCGGCGAGCTTTTCTACTATAATAACGCAAGAATCCAACTCGGCACCACGAAATCCTGAGTTTTTGGTTAAGAATTTTAAGGGTCCTTACATCCTCCCCCACTTAAGGTCATTCGTCCTCGAATGAGGGTCAAGGTTCACTTAGGTTCAGTTATACCATAAGCCATCAGCCCTAAATTCGCCCAACTTTCATATGTTTTTGAACATTTCGCCAGAGTTTCCTTTGTAATTCGGCCTATCCACCTGCCAGAGAGCCCCCGAAACACATCTTAACAACATGTGAAAGATTAAATAACCTGACAGAACGCCAAAACAACACCAATCAAAGCCTCATAAGGACATATAACTAGAAAGGGATGTCTTTATATAAGCCGAACAAGTAATACAATTTTTTTTAGGGGAAACAACTTTATAGAACTATTACATGGTCTATTCAAACAAATGAGGGTACTTCTTTCTCATTTCAGTCTCGGCTTCCCAAGTAGATTCTTCGACTTGCTGGTTTTGCCATAAT
The DNA here is from genome assembly GCF_001879085.1 of Nicotiana attenuata. Lineage (NCBI taxonomy): Eukaryota > Viridiplantae > Streptophyta > Magnoliopsida > Solanales > Solanaceae > Nicotiana > Nicotiana attenuata. The sequence continues at coordinate 10,571 of NW_017677309.1, forward strand.
ACCTTTACGGATGCAATTTCTTTGTTTCTCAACTTTTGGACCTGTCTATCAAGAATAGCAACCGGGATCTCTTCATAGGACAATTCTTCACTAACCTCAATGGTCTCAACCGGCAAAATAGAGGACGGGTCTCCAACTACCTTCTTCAATATAGATACATGAAATACCGGGTGCACCAGTGACATCTCAGGTGGCAGCTCAAGCTTGTATGCTACCTGACCTATCCTTTGAATGATTCTATATGGCCCGACATACCTCGAACTCAATTTCCCCTTCTTTCCAAACCGCACGATCCCCTTCATGGGGGATACCTTCAAGAACACCCAATCGTCTGAATTCCAAGTCTCTGCGACGAACATCCGAATAGGATTTCTGACGACTCTGTTGCAGTTTTCAACCGCTCTTTTATAATTTTAACCTTCTCCATAGCTTGATGCACCAGGTCTGGTCCTATTAGCCCGGCTTCTCCAACCTCGAACCACCCAATTGGCGACTTACATCTCCTACCATACAAGGCCTCAAACGGCGCCATCTGAATACTGGCGTGGAAGCTGTTGTTATAAGCAAATTCTATAAGCAACAGATGATCATCCCAACTACCCTTGAAGTCAAGCACACAAGCACGTAACATATCCTCAAGCGCCTGAATAGTCCGCTCTGCTTGCCCGTGAGTTTCCGAATGGAAAGCTGTGCTGAGATTTACCTGCGTACCCAAACCTTGCTGAAATTTCTTCCAGAAATTAGCTGTGAACTGGGCCCCTCGATCGGAAATGATGGAAACGGGAGTGCCGTGAAGCCTGACTATTTCCTTAATATATAATTGAGCATACTGTTCCGCAGTGTCGGTGGACTTAACTGGTAAGAAGTGTGCTGATTTCGTGAGTAGATCCATGATCATCCAAATAGAGTCGAACTTACGTGGAGTGCGTGGTAACACCACCACAAAATCCATGTTGATCATTTCCCATTAACACATTTGAATTTCTATACTCTAAACCAACCCACCGGGCCTTTGATGTTCGTCCTTCACTTGTTGACAGTTTGACCATTTTTCCACAAAGTCCGCTACGCCCCTCTTCATGTCATTCCGCCAGTAGACTTCCTTGAGGTCATGATACATTTTTGTGGAACCTGGGTGTACAGAATATCTAGAAGTGTGAGCTTCCGCCATGATTCTTTCTCGAAGACCATCCATATTTGGAACACATAGCCGCCTTTGGTACCGTAATGTACCGTCATCCATGCCAAGAGAGAAAGCCGTAGTCTTATCTTTATGAATCCCTTCCTTCAGCTGTACCAACACTGGGTCGTGGTATTGCTTTTCTTTGACCTCTGCCACAATCGATGATTCTGACCTGTTCTGCACAATCGCTCCCCCTTCGCTAGAGTCCGCAAGATGAACTCCCAAACTGGCCAACTGGTGAACCTCCCGGGCCAAGGGCCTTTGACCTGCCTCCAAGTTAGCCAAACTACCCATAGATTTCCGACTAAGAGCGTCCGCCACTATGTTAGCTTTCCCCGGATGATACAGAATGTCGATGTCATAATCTTTGAGCAACTCAAGCCACCTTCTTTTCCTCAAGTTCAATTCCTTCTGTTTGAAAATGTATTGAAGATTCTTGTGGTCGGTGAATACATCTACATGAACTGCATACAAATAATGACGCCAGATTTTTAATGCAAACACCACCGCCGCAAGTTCTAAGTCGTGAGTTGGGTAGTTCTTCTCATGATCCTTAAGTTTCCTTGAAGCATAAGCTATAACCTTACCATGTTGCATTAATACACACCCAAGACCAATCCTTGAAGCATCACAATACACCACAAATCCCTCTGTACCATCCGACAAGGTCAATACTGGTGCCGAAGTCAATCTTGACTTCTATTCCTGGAAACTCCTTTCACAAGCATCGGACCACTGGAACTTGATCGCTTTCTGCATTAGCTTGGTCAATGGAGAGGCAAGAGTGGAGAACCCCTCCACGAACCTCATGTATTACCCAGCCAAACACAAGAAACTGCGAATCTCTGTTGGGGTGGTAGGTCTAGGCCATTCCTTTACCGCTGCGATCTTTTGAGGGTCAACCTTAGTTCCTTTTCCGGAGACGACATGCCCAGAAATGTAATAGATTCAAGCCAAAATTCACATTTTGAGAACTTTACATACAATTGGTGTTGGTGAAGAGTCTGCAGAACTGCCCTGAGGTGGTCAGCGTGATCCTCACGACTTCGTGAATATACAAGGATGTCGTCAATGAATACTATCATAAAGGAGTCAAGAAATGGCTTGAAGACTCGATTCATAACATCCATGAAAGCTGTCGGGGCATTGGTTAGCCCGAAAGACATTACCGTAAATTCAAAGTGCCCATACCGGGTTCTAAAAGCTGTTTTCGGAATATCCCGCTCCCTTATCTTCAATTGATGATACCCGGACCGTAAATCAATTTTGGAGAAGAACTTAGCACCTTGCAATTGATCAAACAAATCATCTATTCTTGGCAATGGGTATTTATTTTTTATCGTGACCTTGTTGAGTTGCCGGTAGTCAATACACATCCGCAGTGATCCATCTTTCTTTCTGACAAAGAGAACCGGTGCGCCCCAAGGCGACACAGTCGGTCGGATGAAGCCTTTCTCTAGAAAATCCTTCAGTTGTTCCTTCAGCTCTCTTAATTCCGCCGGCTCCATTCTATAAGGTGGAATGGATATAGGCTGGGCGCCTAGCATCACATCAATCCCAAAATTGATCTCCTTGTCTGGAGTAATCCCAGGGAGCTCATCCAGAAACATATCGGGGAATTCATTCACAATTGGTACAGATTCAAGGGTAGGCACCTCAGCAGTGGTGTCCGCAACTCGGACCAAATGATAAATACATCCCTTCCTAATCATCTTCGTGGCCTTAAGGTAAGAAATAAACCTACCTTTTGGCGTAACATTATTCCCTTCCTACTCGACAGCTTGCTTATTAGGAAACTCAAGCCTCATGGTCCTAGTTCGGCAATCGAGTTTGGCAAAGCATGAATAAAGCCAGTCCATTCCCATTATTACATCAAAATCAACCATTCCCAGTTCAATAAGATCGGCCATGGTATCCTGACCACGCACCATGACCACACAATCTCTATAAACCCGCAAAAGTTCAAGGCAGATACGCGATCAATATGCGGCGCGCATAGCGATTATGCGATCGCATAATTGGGCCGCATATCTGGCCTCAAAATTGGTCAACTTTCTGTTTCACTCTACGGCCATTATGCGGTCCGCAGAGCTATTATACGGCCGCATAATGGGCCGCAGAAACGCGTTCTTTTGGGAAACTTTTTCCTCTAAGTTGTAGGGTATTGTTCAATTTAAAAAGTCCGAACCGTGGCGAGCTTTTCTACTATAATAACGCAAGAATCCAACTCGGCACCACGAAATTCCGAGTTTTTGGTTAAGAATTTTACGGGTCCTTACACAATCCGCCCACGGGAGAATTTAAACAATTTTGCCACGAGTATGGTCCTCCTAAATAAGGACAAGGGTCATCAAAGTATGAACAACTACCATCCGCCCAATTTTCATTATATGATGCCATTCTTTCAAAAACTAAGAAAATAAACAAGAAACAAACAAAAAAAATAGACCAAGGTAAGAAAAATAATTACACAAATATTTACAAGTTTGGAACAAAGCACTTACGCTTATTTTTCAAACAACCTAAATTACGCCAAATTGTTCCCCGACAACGACGCCAATTTTGATGACGTCCAAATCCACTACGAAAAAGTAAATGGACACGGGCGCATGCAATATAATTTATCCAACTATGAGTCGGGGTCGAATCCCACAGAGAACAATATGTAGGCGATTAGGAATGTAAGAGAATTATCACTTGTTATGCAATGCCAAACACTTAGAATTGTTTTTAGAAAATATATAGCTAAATGCGGAAATGTAAACTAACCTAGAAAGCAAGTAAAATGATCAATGGCTACAAGTATGGATACACCGGGAATTACACTCAAGTAACGATCCAATGTATTTCACGATTTTACAAATATGAGCGAGTTTATGTTAAAATTAACCTCAGGTAATAATTCTATATTATCTTCTTCCAAAGACTAACAAGACTTCCTAATTGAATTATCCCTAAAACAATTAAGAGACTAAGCACACCCGATTATGGTTACAAGTAGTTCAATCCTATCCCTAGGTAGAATCTATAAAAAGAGGGTTAAAGCCTCAAGTTCTTGTTAATTAATCTTTCCCAAAATTAATTCGAAGTTAATGGGCGAGTCCTAGGGTTAGCTAATCCCTTTGGAAACATTAAAGAACAAAAATAATAAAAGTAACAATAACTCACTTCATAAAAGATAAAAAATAATTTAATACATAAGCAGAACAAGATATTTAATCCACACTTTAATTATGAATATTCCCATAAACAAGATTCAAGTGTTGAAATAAATACTATACACTTATATATTCAATACAAAGCAAGGAAATGAAGAAGTGAGTACAAAAGAGTAAGAAATTCTTAACCAAAATCTTCAAATCTTCAAAACCTAAGTGTATGTGCAAAAACCTTAGCTTCTAAACTTATGCTCTCCAGTCTTAGGGACTGAAAATAAGCCAAAGATATTTACAAATGAGTTGGTTTGTGTATTAAAAGGTTTGGGGTCAAAATCGTGAAATTCCAGAACTGCCCAGTTTTTCTGCCCAGTTTCTTCTTCGCGTTCGTGACTATACTTCGCGTTCGCGAAGGTTTGTTTCCTTCAGCTTCGCGTTCGCGGTTGATCCTTCGCGTCCGCGAAGCTTTGAGTTCTGCTCCTTCGCGTTCGCGATGTGTACTTCGCGTTCGCGAAGGTCTGGCTTTCTGCTTCTTCATGTTCGCGAAGGGTAAATCACTGGGCAGATTTCCATTGTCCATTTTAGCTCCTTTTTGACTCGTTTTCACTTGGTTTCTTCACCATCACTTCTAAATCACATACAACCTGCAAAATAGAAGTAAATGACTTCAAACAAACGATTTTATCAACCAAACATAGCAAAAATTTAAATTTAAAGACGAGATAAGTTGGTAAAATACCCACTTATCAGTTAGCAAATCGGGCTGAGATCGGAGTCTATGATAAAAGCCCGGTGGTATATCAGTACTAAAGATCTCCCAACTTAAAAGTATTGAAACTTTCTTGAAGTTTATCCTTTCTACTAACTTGATATTTTAATGTTGTTTGAGACCCTAATTGATTCCATGTCTCTGTCTCATTGTACTGTTACTCATTCTATTGAGCGGGTGTTTAGTTTTTCATACTGGTACTATTCCATATGCACTAATGTCCCTTTTTCCAGGGCCGCTGCATCTTTAATGGATGCAGGTGGTTCATCAGCGGGCGACATTGAGCAGTGATAACATTACACCCTCTCCTCAGCTGACTTGGTGAGCCCCACTTTATTTCGGGGTCCTGTATCTCTTGTCCTTTGTACATAGCATTTTGAGATATAACTTGGGCCTTGTTCCCCGCACTGTCGTAGCACTATTTTGTTTCTTTTAGAGGCTATGTAGACATAGTGTGGGTTGTATCTTGTTTTGGGAAAGTTAAACTAAAAATATTGTAATCGTATACATGTTCCACTTCAAACTACGGTTGTATAGTGTATTATTTTTGAGACTTGTTAATGACGTAACTAATGGAAATGAACTGGTGTTATTCACATGAACTGGTATTATTCACATGACCTCTTGCTCGCCTGGGTATCTCGGTTGAGCGCCGGTCGCACTCCTGAGGTCGGGGCGCGACAATGCGATGTCCTTAAATTATGTTCAAAGGCATACTTGAATGTGGGGACTATTCTATATTCACTCTTTTGTTTGTTGATGAGAGCACATTATCTCTTGAAGGATTGGTAATGTTGTAAACTTCTCTTGTTGGGTGAGTGCGTGAGTTGAATGTGCTTAGTGGTAACGAGTCGACTCTTGAGGTGGGGTGGTTACGGTAGGTTGTTTGAATTGAAATGGTTATACTTGGGCATGTTTGAAACGGGACGAATGTGAAATTTGTATGTTCATGCTTGATTGCCGATATCGATCATAGTCAAGGGTAGAGTGTATGGTTAAAAAATAAAGTGTTCCTCTTTAGTTGAGATGCGTACATTATTGGGGTGTAGTTGATAGTCCCATTGCTCGAGGGCGAGCAAGAGTTTAAGTGTTGGGTGTTGATATTTAGCTTAAAGTATATATTTATACGCATATTGCCTCGCATTTTACTCATGTTTCGTAAATTTCAGATGTGTAATGCTATAAATTGTGTTAATTCGTGGTATTTTAATGTGTAGGAGCAATATGGAGGTAATGTGGGATGAAAGTGCACGAGTTGAAGCGAAAATGGAACAAAATGAAAAATTGGGATAGTGTAGCGCCACAGGTAGCGTGGAGCGCTACCTGTTGCCCAGTTTCTAGAACCTCAAAAATGCCAGCGCCAGGGCTAGCGACCCACGCTACCCTGGCACTGGTGAAGGGACATTTCTCCTAGTTTGCCCGAGACAAGGTTATTTCGGCCCAAGACCCTCCAACGCGTATAAAAGCAAGTGTAAACCTATTTTGGAGGTGGAGACGCTACTTTGAGAGGGAAATACGCAGTCGGAACACTCGGGAGCAAGGATTCTCAGTTTTTCTTTCTCTTCCCTTCATTTAATCTCATAGTTTATTAGTTCTAGAGTTTTGGGTGCTACATGAATGTTGTAGTTTGAAGCTTGAATTGTTCTTATTATTTTATCATATTGGTTTATTTATTAAATATTGTGCTTTATTATTTGATTGCTTGATCACCAATTGAATACTATTTACGGATCTAGGATTGAACCCGGGAAAGGGAATATTAGATTGCAAACAAGATTGAATAGAGCAAGATCTTGAACTCAAGCATCGGGAACAGATTTGCGGTTAGGATAGGGATATACCTATTTGCCTTGCTTGGTTATTATACGGGAATTATTAATGCGTTCTTGTTAATCCTAATTCCATAGGAATATAGGCGTTAGGTTACTTGAATAGGCGAGTAGTACTTTAGGAGAAGGCTACGAGTAATATTAACCCTGTCAATCAATAAACTAGATAAATTAATTAGACAATTTAGGTAGAAAACTCAACGGGATTGTTAGCTAACCCATAGCTCTATAATATTATCTCTCATTAAATTCGTCTCTAATATTCGCAAAATTGTTTTCTTTGATCTCTTAGTTTGCGACTCTAGATTAGTTAATAATCTTTAGAAAATCGCTTGAATAGATTAATTGTTTGGGTTTAATTTAGTTGTAGTTAATCATAAGTACATGTAGGTAAGATATCTGAACTTACAATCCTATATTACTTGTACGACCACGTATACTTGTGTGTGCGTTTGGGAGCAACAATTTCTCAGCCTGTGGTGGTTTATATTGCTGTTGAGGAGCTTGTGGCATGTACTGATTCTGTGCACCTTGGTTTCCACCCCAAGAGAAGTTTGGGTGGTTCCTAAAGTTAGGATTGTAAGTATTCCTATACTGGTTTGCCTGGACCTCATTTGCATTACCCACAAAACAGATAGACTCTGGATTAGCCGGGCATAAGTCGCTCATGTGACCCTCTCCACATACTTTACAAAATATCTGAACTTGTTGCACTGGTTGAGCTTGTTGCTTGTTAATTGATCCATTAGGCAAGCTTCGAAGCTAATGCTTTGCATCATCTTTGAGTGTGAAGGGGAATTCCCTTAAGTAAACTGCATCTTGTGACGCGCCATTGTACTGAAAGGTGTTCATAATCTTCTCGAAGTCTATTAGATGGTTGTTTGGATCTTCGTTCATCTTCCCTCTAAAGACAAAGAGGTTTTGAAGCAACCCTTGCTTCAACTCAAAATTGTTAGCTGCAACTGGAGGTGGTCTAATACTTGATAATCCTTGGTTGTAGACCGGTCTAGCATAATCTCCAAGTGGTCTCCGAGCACCAGGAGCTATGTTTATGAACTGGGTTGCAGCCAAGGGTTGATTTTGAGCAATTCCCCGAGCCCTCTCTTCTTAATAGATAATTTGTGCATCTCTAAGGGCTGCTTCCTCAGTATCCCATGTATCTTGTTCTCTTTGTTGGGCTGCCTCTCTTGCCGCCAAATCCACATTATCATCATCTCCAGCCATAGTTTCTTTGGTTGAGGATTGCCCAACCTTTTCTATATTCTCGGGGAGATTTCTTTCCTTCCTCAGATGTCAGTTGTTTTTCAATTTCTGGTTCGTATGGTGGCACTTCCTTTCCCATGACACAATTTAAAAGCATAAGGTAGAGAAAACTTCCCTGAATATCTAGTCGGGGTCTGAATCAAAGTCGGGCTCCATTCTCCTCACTCGAACTAATGCACACATCCGTGTAAACAACTTCTTCTCAGCCTTCTTGGGTTATACCCCACACTTATCTTTCTCAATCACTGTAGCCTTCTCTTTCACTCCCTTCACCCTGCACTCAACACTTACAACTGGCTTCTCCTTTTTTCACCCCTCAAAAGTCATAGTCTCCTCACCCACTCTAAGCATGAGCTTTCTCTCGTGTATATCTAATATCGCTCTACCTGTTTCTAAGAATGGTCTTCCTAGAATGAGGGGGATCTCCTTGTTCTCCTCCATCTTTACCACTATGAAATCTACAGGAAATATAAACTTATCCACTCAAACTAAGACATCTTCCACTATCCCTTAAGTTGTTATAGTTGTTTGGTCTGCCAGCTGCAAGGATATTGGTGCAGACCTTATCTCTCCAATCTCATTTTCCAGTTTCCTATAAATAGATAGAGGCATTAAATTAATTAAGGAACCAAAATCACATAAAGATTTATCAAAGTTAAGAGTGCCTAAAGAGCGAGGTATAGTAAAACTCCCTAGATCTCCACACTTTTGTGGGAGTTTGTTTCGCAAGATTGCACTGCAACGCTCTATGAGCTTAACCACTAAGGTCTCTTCTATCTTCCTCTTCGTACTTGGCATAAGCTAGCATTTGTGAGATCACTTCTGTGAATGGCAAATTTACATTAACCTATTTCAGCATATCTAGTAATCTCTCAAACTGCTTGTCCAACTTTTCTCTATATAGCTTTTTGGGGAAAAGGTAGAGCAGGTATATGCTCGCTCTCATACGTTCCTCCCTTCTTGGAGTTTCTTCCTTCTTCTTTTTCTTAGCTCCATTCTTTTCAGAGTTCAATTCAGCTATGTTGACACTTTCTGACAAGCTCCTTGAACCTCTCCCAAGCTTCAAACACCGTTTCAGTCTCTTTCCAGCAGAAGTTATGGATTTCTCATCTAAACTTGCCCGTTCTAGCTGATGAAAAATATTTATCAAGGAATTTTCTGGTCATCTCATCCCATGTTCTAATCGATCCATTAGGCAAGCTTCGAAGCTAATGCTTTGCATCATCTTTGAGTGTGAAGGGGAATGCCCTTAAGTAAACTGAATCTTGTGAAACACCATTGTATTGAAAGGTGTTCCTAATCTCCTCGAAGTCCATTAGATGGTTGTTTGGATCTTCGTTCATCTTCTCTCTGAAGACACATCAGTTTTGAAGGGTTTGAAGCAACACTTGCTTCAATCGAATTTTTTAGCTGCAACTAGAGGTGGTCTAATACTTTATAATCCTTGGTTGTAGACCGGTCTATCATAATCGCCAAGTGGTCTCCCAACACCGTGAGCTATGTTTTCGAACTGGGCTTTAGCCAAGGGTTGATTTTAAGCAATTCTACGAGCCCTCTCTTCTTCGTAGAAAACTTGTGCATCTCTAAGGGTTGCAT
>NW_017677309.1:21448-25593 GCF_001879085.1 Nicotiana attenuata
AGAGGTGGTCTAATACTTTATAATCCTTGGTTGTAGACCGGTCTATCATAATCGCCAAGTGGTCTCCCAACACCGTGAGCTATGTTTTCGAACTGGGCTTTAGCCAAGGGTTGATTTTAAGCAATTCTACGAGCCCTCTCTTCTTCGTAGAAAACTTGTGCATCTCTAAGGGTTGCATCCTCAGCATCCCATGCAGCTTGTTCTCTTCGTTGGGCTGCGTTTCTTGCAGCCAAATCTACATTATCATCATCTCCAGCCATAGTTTCTTTGGTTGAGGATTGCCCAACCTTTTCTATATTCTCGGGGAGATTTCTTTTCTTCCTCAGCTATCGCAGTTGTTTTTGAATTTCTGGCTCGTATGGTAGAACCTCCTTCCCAGAAGATCGAGTCATGCACCAATCTAACCTGTAGCCTATGCACAGTCAAAGAACACCAAACATAAAAGAAAAAAAAGAAAATAAGAAGAAAATTCCTGAATTAGCACTACAAACTATTTCAAACACCATTGATTGCCAATCCCCGGCAATGATGCTAAAGTTGACGGGCGCAAAACACACACTTAAATATGCTCGCTAGTCGAATATAGTATAATATAATATCGTATCCACATATATTGGAGTTAAACGATATTCTTGCAGTTTATAGCTTGATTGCTATCCAAGATGATCAACAGTTGAGATTTATATGATTAAGACTAAAATTAACTAAGAGTCTAAGCTATTGGATAATGACTATCGACACAAGTAATGAGAAAATAAAGATATCAATGGGAGAAGATAGGTTTGATAGGATGTGTGCAAGATAATTTTCTGGGATTTAACTTTAGATAATTCACTTCTATTGTTCAAGTGATTCTCTCGAATCCACTCAATTATTAGTTCAATCATTTAGTAAAAACTCCTCTCTCGATTAAGTCTCAACTTAACAAGATGAACCAATTTAATCTCGGTGAAGATATGGAAGAACGCGTGGTGGATTGGTCTTTAGGAGAACCTCTCTCTATTATACTCCTAATTAGGTTTAATTAATAATTCACTAGCCTCTTTCGATTACTAAGAAGAATTAATGAACTCAACCAACCATATAATGCAAAGTTATCACAAGATATGCCTCTCTCGATTACATGAACAAGTGAATGTAGATGCAACATTTAAATCATCTAAAAACGCTTCAATACATAAAACTAGAGTTATAATCTAGAATCAAACATCAATACACCAAATCCATCAAAACCTAAAGGGAACTACTCCATAGACATGGAGTAATTCACCACAAATATAAGTAAGGTCAAGAAAAACATAAAATGATCCAAACCCATGTCTTGAGTGAGGATTGAATGATGAATTCCTTGTGCTTTTGCTTCTCCCCTTCCTCCTTGGCCTCCTTAGGTCTCAAAATATGTCAAAAGTCCGATAAATACCATTTTTCCATGTATTTATACCAAGTAGGTTCGGGTCTAGACGAAATTTCTCTTTCCTAGCTGAAATAGGTAAACTTGCAAACTTATTGCTTTTCATGTGTCACACTGTGCGTAGCAGGGTGCGTAGCATTAGTGCTTTTTCCTGATAGACCACAAAAACCCAATCTCTGAAGTTTATAAATTTCTGACATAATTTTACCCTAATGCGTCGTCCAGTACACCGCACCAGTGCTTCTCTTTAGCAATTGATTCTTCCTTGAATTTTGACATCCAAAAGTGATCCTCGAACCCCGAACGCAATCCCGGCTTATTCCCTTGGGATTTTACTCAGACTTCAAAGCTTCAAATAGCTCGAATTAGTTTCAAAATATCTACATAACTCGAAATCACTCCTACAAGGCATAAAACACACCTTAAGTGCAAAACACTAGCAATTAAAGCTCAAACAAAGCTACAGTGCAGTAAATTAGAGTGCAATAAGCGATTAAAATACGAGATTATAGCCTACCATCAGTAGTATCCTCCCAAATTCCTTCTCGTCTATTCAAAATAGATTAACGCCTATATTTCTATGGGATCAATCTTGTCACGACCCAAACCGGATGGGTCGCGACGAGCACCCGGTTCCTTACTCAACCGAGTACCAACATAACATATCTTTTTTATCATACTATCATGGTAAATGAGCTAGAAAACTCGTCATGAGATAACAAGAATGAAACATAGGGGAATACTCAACATATGACGACCCACCATGATATGCAAACTTATACATGTGACATACGGGCCTATAAGGCCGACATGACCATTTGTAAACTCAAAACATAAGCCGAAAAGGCCATACAAGTATCCATACACCTGACATCTGTCTACAAGCCTCTAAGAGTACCTAATATCATAAAGGTCGGGAAAGGGCCCCGCCATACCAATCAATACATATCCAAAGCATACTGGCCAAATAGGCAACTCCGAAGCAAGTGGAGTGCACCAACACCTTCCGCTGAACTGATAGCCTACTTGGAGGAATGTCAACCTGTCTATCGGGACCTGCGGGCATGAAACGCAGTGTCCCCATGCAAAAGAGACGTCAGTACGAATAAAGTACCGAGTATGTAAGGCAGGAAAACATAAATAAGAACAACAATGTAAAGAGAGATAGAGGAGATACAACCTGTAACATCTGAGTGCCTCTGGGGGCTACTGACATGAAATTCATAATACATATATATACATAAACTTTTTAGAAAAAACATACGACTCTGTGGGCATCATCATCATCATATCGTACCCAGCCTCAAAGAGGACTCGGTAAAAACGTACCCGGCCATCATAAGGCTCGGTAGAATCGTACCCGACCACGTGGAGCTCGGTAAACCCAACTGATCAGTGGTTGCACAACAGGTGCCGTACCCGGCCGACTATAGTGCGGCTCGGTAGAGTAAAATAGATACATATATATAATGCATGCTCGACTCATGGAATCAAGTTCTAAACCTTTTGGAGTGACCTAAGAACATTATGGACATCCCTACCATCAAGATGAACCTTAGTAGGATTTAAGGATCATACACACTTGTTTAGAATAACTTTATAAGGAAAGAACAACATGGACAACCTTAGTTTCTAGGAGTAGATCCGTTATGAATTAGCGTACCGTTTATGTTCATGCTACTTTAGATCATGCCAAAAGAACGAAGGAAGTGCCTTAACATACCTTGTATATTCTTCCCAACCTCAAGCTATGCAATTTCACGGCTCCTTAGTCTACAATAAGAGAATGACACTCTCGTTATCGTTTAAGCGTCGTAACTATTATGTATCGACCACAATCTATTTTACAATGAAATGGACAACACCTCCCCTATACTTCACACTAGTCAAAACAATCACAAACAGCCCAACATACCCCTATCACTTCATAAACAACACGACAACCATAATAGTGTCAAACAATCCGAAAATGTTACGATGAACGACCAACAAACAACCTTGCCATTATGTGGTGTTTCTCCACACCCTTCCTCCTCTCACCTCCATAAAAACAGTAGTAAAAGAGACAACCCAATACCAACACGAAACATCCCAAAAACAGTCCCACAAGTTCATCAACTCAAACATAATTTTTCGGTTTACTTAAATACGTTTCGACTTGTCTTTTCTTTCAAATTGAGAAATACAACCAAAAGTACATCATTACACCTCTTATCCGATAAACCAGCCATGAATTTAACTTAAAAATAAGTTCACAACCAGCCAACCATTGCACAAGATCAAACAACATACCATTCTTCCGAAACTAGCTAGGTCTATTCTTTACGATCGAGTTACAACTCGCAAACGCATAGATAATGGAAGGAGAAGCATAAACTTACCTTGTACTGAGTATCACCCACGAAACCTGGTCCTTTTTCATCAGAAATAAGTTCCTCAACACGGATACAAGAAGGAGAAAGAGAAACTAGCATGCTGTCCGGACTTTTCAGCACTAGAATCGCGTCGTAACACCCGAAATACCCTAGGGTTTGTGTGGGATTTTCGGGGAGGAGTTGCAGGGGTTCAATTAGGTTTTCAAAGTCTGGAAGATGGGTGAAATAATTGAGTTTATAATCCTTTAAATGTCCCCTCTTGGCCGACTTTAGGAGGTTTAATTGAGACCTCTCCTTTTGGCAAGTAGGTGATGCACCTACTTGTCACCTACCAGTTTGCGCTGTCCCTACGAAACTAG
>NW_017677309.1:26144-26831 GCF_001879085.1 Nicotiana attenuata
AGCTTACATCAATGACTTACGACGTACTCTCACGTATGAAAACTTGGGGTGTAACATCATTCCCCCCTTTGGAACATTCATCCTCGAATGTTGACAAATGCACTTATCACTCTCATAACCTGTAGCTCTTACGAATACGTTAATATTGTCCTTGACATCTAGGAAACTGTTCTATAAATAAATCCAAAGGCCAGGGTATTCCCCCCTTTGGGCCTCTTTCTCACACCACGACCTGTGGTCGGAATTCTTCCAATCTCGTAACTGTTGTTACCTTCTGACATGCATCATGTACAACCATGTACTTTTATGTGTGCCTATGCGACTCTTCTCTCCTTTATCTCCAGCTTTTAGCCAATCTCTAGTTCTCACTTTGTGAACATATACAGAACTATGACAAGATGTCCCTCTAGGCATCTATAGGTGTACTAAAGTTCTTCGCTTGGTACTTTGTCGAACTTACGACTATGGTTTTACTATATCTAGGTAGGTCATGCTATATCCTAACTCTTACTTCGGTTTATTATTACCGAGGTCTGCCACCCAGCTCTGGGTTATTCTTTCACTGCTTGTCCTATATGTACGAATCTAAGTCCTTTAATGCTTCCTCATTACTGTTAATCTTAATAATGACGGTTTAATCTCATCTCATACTTTGCAACTTTTATCCATCCATTGGTGATTCACCTT
>NW_017677309.1:31156-31860 GCF_001879085.1 Nicotiana attenuata
GAACGACCAACAAACAACCTTGCCATTATGTGGTGTTTCTCCACACCCTTCCTCCTCTCAACTCCATATAAATAGTAGTAAAAGAGACAACCCAATACCAACACGAAACAGCCCAAAAACAGTCCCACAAGTTCATCAACTCAAACATAATTTTCCGGTTTACTTAAACACGTTTCGACTTGTCTTTTCTTTCAAATTGAGAAATACAACCAAAAGTACATCATTACACCTCTTATACAATAAACCAGCCATGAATTTAACTTAAAAATAAGTTCACAACCAGCCAACCATTGCACAAGATCAAACAACATACCATTCTTCCGAAACTAGCTAGGTCTATTCTTTACGATCGAGTTACAACTCACAAACGCATAGATAATGGAAGGAGTAGCATAAACTTACCTTGTAATGGGTATCACCCACGAAACTTGGTCCTTTTTCATCAAAAATAAGTTCCTCAACACGGATACAAGAAGGAGAAAGAGAAACTAGCATGCTGTCCGGACTTTTCAGCACTAGAATCGCGTCGTAACACCCGGAATACCCTAGGGTTTGTGTGGGATTTTGGGGGAGGAGTTGCAGGGGTTCAATTAGGTTTTCTTGGTCTGAAATACAGGTGAAATAACTCAGTTTGTATTCCCTTAAAAGACCCCTCTTGGCCGACTTTGGGGCTTCTAATTAAGTCCTCTCATTTTGGCAAGTAG
>NW_017677310.1:0-15093 GCF_001879085.1 Nicotiana attenuata
CCGTCTTTTGGTGAACGGAAATACCTGAGTTGATTCTCTTGCTTTGTTCCTGTATATATTGTCATTTGTTGTGTTGTACTTGAGACTGTGATGCACAAGGTTTCTGCCGTGCGGTTTTTGATACTGTGATGCACGAGGTTTCTGCCGTGCGGCTGTTGGTACTGTGATGCACGAGGTCTCTGCCGTGCGGTTGTTGTTGAAGGGTTGCACGAGGTCTTTGCCGTGCTATTGTTGCTATTGATGTGTTGCACATGCGGCGTAATAAGGCGGGATATGTTATATGCTTATATATGGGTTGCGCATGTGGTGGAATAAGGTGGGAACATTATGATGCACGTGTGGCGAAATAAGGTGGTGCTTCTTATATTATTCTTTGCACGTGTGGAGAAATAAGGTGGGCTATGTCAGGGGTTGATTGTAGAGAATTGTGACGGCCTGTGGAGGCATTCCTATTTGTTTAATAATTGGCCAGGGTGAGAGTGGCCCTAATTGGCCAGTTAGCTGTCAGTATGAATGTGAGATTGATGAGGCACAGGGTGCCAAGTGATAGATTTCAGATGTTGGGCTTTTCGTGAGTTGTGGTTTGTCCGAGATTTTGATAAAATTGTGGAAGGAGTTGAATAAGACCTTATGTGATCATCATTGTAGGATATGAGTTATTGACTTGTTTTCCCCTTGCTGTGTTGTGACCTTAGGATTTGGATTAAGATTCTGCCGTCATTTTGTATCATTATTTATTATAGTCTTGTTGTTACTTGTTGCTTTTTTTTTCCTTACCGTGAATTGTAGCACTTGTAGTCATTCATGCAGTCTTTACATGTTATATATTGTTTCCATTATTCCTATGATTATACTATTTATTTGACCGGTAGGTGCCTTGACTGTTCCTCGTCACGACTCCACCGAGGTTAGTCTTGATACTTACTGGGCACTGCCGTGGTGTGCTCATGCTACTCTTCTGCACATTTTTGTTGTGTAGATACAGGTACTCCCACTCAGTTCTGTCAGCCTTGGAAGGAGGCGTATCGATAGAGACTTCAAGGTATATCTGCTACGTCCGCAGACCGAGGAGTCCCTTTCCAGATTTCTGTAATAAGTATAGCTCTTTCAGTATTTCTCCCTTATATAGATATTCTTGAGTCAGAGCCTCTTATGTATCCCTTAGCTTGTGATTTGTGAGTTTTCGGGTTTTGGGAATGTTGTTAGCTTCGAGAATTGTTGTGGTATGTGCCGAGCGGCACCTTAAACACCGTTTTATTTTTTTCTAGTTCAGTTTTATTTACTTCCTTCCGCAACTATGGTTTATCTTCCGCATTGTTAGGCTTACCTAGTCGTAGGGACTAGGTACCGTCATGACATGTTCACAGAGGGCGAACTGGGGTCGTGACAAGTTGGTATCAGAGCTCTAGGTTCATAGGAGTCACAGATCACAAGCCGGTTTATTAGAGTCTCGTGGATCGGTGCGGAGACGTCTGTACTTATCTACGAGAGGCTATGTAACCGTTAGGAAAATCCACTTCATTTGATTTTCCCTGTCGTGCGAGATTTTTGACATCCACAATCCTAGACCTCTGTCTTCTACTCTCTCACAGATGGTGAGGACACGTACTACCCGAGGTGATCAGGCACCCGCGTCCCCTGCTGCAGCCGTCGGAGGTCGGGGCCGGGGTAGAGTTCGAGGATGCGCACGTGGTGCAGCGAGAGCACCTGTGCGAGCTGCCGCCGAGTTACCACCAGCAGATCCAGCCGGAGTCCAGGTACCTGACACGCCTACTGCTACTACTACTCCAGCCCTTTAGGAGACTTTGGCACAGTTCATGAGTATGTACACCACTTTAGCTCAGGTAGGATTGCTTCCCCTTGCTGCAGCCACATCCCAGGCCGGGGGAGGAGCACAGACTCCCACCGCCCGCACTCCTGAGAAGCGAGCACATGTTGAGCAGGTCCCAGAGATTAGTCTTGCGCTGCCTGTGGCACCAGTTCAGCCCGAGGGCATGGCAGCGGCTTCCGAGCAGGAGCAGATGAGACTAGAGAGGTTCAAGAAGTATGATCCTCCGGTGTTCAGTGAATTAGAATCAGACGATGCCTTGGGGTTTCTTGATGAGTGTTACCATATTCTCCGTACTGTGGGTATCTCTGGATCGAGCGGGGTTTGTTTCACTACTTTTCAGCTTCGAGGAGCCGCCTATGATTGGTGGCGCACCTATGAGTTAGACAGCCCAGACGAGGCAGCTTCACTGACTTGGACCTAGTTTTTAGATATGTTTCTACGAGAGTTTGTTCCTCAAAGTCTCAGGGATGCATGGCGCGCGGAGTTTGAGCATTTGCGTCAGGGTGCTATGACCATCTCGGAGTATGCTGTCCGTTACACCAGTTTGGCTAGACATGCCTCAGCCTTGGTTTCTACTGTTCGCAAGAAGGTTCGCCAGTTCATTGAGGGGCTTATTCCTAGCATCAGGTCCAACATGGACCGTGAGTTGGAGATGGATATTCCGTATCAGCAGGTGGTGAACATTTCTAGGAGAATAGAGGGTATGCATGCTAGAGAGAGAGAGGGCAGGCAGGGTCATGAGAGAGAGAGCAGACGATCAGGAGAGAGAGTCTAAGGAGGCGAGGAGTCCTCGTTGACCGAGGAGATATACTGGTCCTTATTTTGGAGGCAGGGTGCGTCATGGTAGAGGTTTTGCGGGTCAGCCAGTTCAGTTCGCATTTCAGGCTTTGTATGGTGACTCAGGTGTTCATGGGTCTCGGAGTACCCGTATCGCACAGTTCCCGCCGCCTCGTCAGCAGAGAGGGTGCTTTGAGTGTGGAGATTCTAGCCACGTGGTGAGAGATTGTCCCAGACTTCGGACCGATATGTCACAGCGAGGTATTCAGGCTGGTAGAGAGCGCCCAAGAGGGGGAGTCCCGGCTCGTTGATGGCTTTCATATAGTAGGTTTGAGGCCGGTGCGCCAGCTAATGTCACTCAGGTACGAATTCAGTTTGTGATAGAGGGGCACTATCTGTAGTTCATCACAGTTCTGCTTATTGGAGCGAGTCTACTTGTTTGTTGTTCCATTTATGTGAGCGTTTCATGATTTGTACTCTGTTAGATGATTATTCTGTTGGGAGGTTCTATGAGTGTCAGCCGTGTCTATCGTCCGTTTCTAGATGTTGTCGAGAGTTATGAGGCTAGCAGTAAATTCATGTTGTCTGTTCCGGTAGGTTTGATGTGGTCTCTGAGTATTCTTGGTTACGAGCTGTGATTTCTATGCTCCACTGGTGTGGGAGCCAGAATGTGTTGTAATTTGTAGACGGAATTGATCTAGTGAGAGTCTCTAGATGGGTTGATGTGTGCCCTACTTGTGATTCAGTGCTGAGGGCGGGACCCTCGTGATTTCAGGTGTTTTGATATGTTGAGACCGGGCTGTGTACTGCGGTGAGAGTTATATCAGTATAAGATCCTTGTGAGTCTTTTATATGCTTTCATTCTTTCTTGTTAGATGTTTTTGTCGATTTGTGTTTTAGGAGAATTTGTGCTAGTTTGATTTGCTTTTTAGTTCCCTTATGTGTTTCCTTTCTCATATTCAGTCATTTCCGTTCTATGCTTCTTGAGTTTTAGCTTGTGGGGTGTGTATCCGTTGGTGTTGGCTGAGATTTGATTATTCGGGTGTTTTCTTATGCGGTTTTCGTGGTTATTGTATCATCGCCAGTGTTGTGGAGGTTTGAAAAGAGTTCCTGTTGAATATGAGGCATATGGCCGGTACGGATTTGATCTCAGGCAAGTATTGCTATCAGAAATGAAGAACGTGGTTGCTAGTTGATTTTGAGCCGTTCGAGGTAAGTATCTTTGCCTACCTTGTGTGGGGGACTCCCCCTTAGATTTTGAGTCTTCTTTGTTTATTTATTCCTTGTACGCGATGGTTGACGATGCGTGCTCGGATGTTATTTATGGAAAATTCATCCCTTTTAGGCTCTTAAGATCTGTAGCAACCGAATATGAAGTTGTTTCTTAGATACTATTTGATTTCCCTGTTATAACTTCACCACATTGTCTTACTTGGAATTTTAATTGCCTTTTGGCTTTATTCTTGTTGCCTTGATTGACTTTACTTATTTCACTGTAAGACATTACCTTCTATATTCACGATATCATCCTAACTGCTTGTCTTTATTGGAGAAGCATTTATTTCTATCTTCTCGTGTAATAATTAGTCTTAATTGAAAAGACGTTAAGATATCCGAGTCTAGTGAATTTCCTTAATGGTAATTATTGATTCAGGTTAATTCCTTGTTGTTGAACTTAGATTATGGAATCGTTGTTTCATATTATTTCTCCCTTGTGAGTTGTTCTTATTGCGCTTAAGTATCTCTGTTACAGGTTATTCCTTGTTGAGTTAGTTGCTACCGTTCTTTGGTGAACGGAAATACCTGAGTTGATTCTCTTTGGCTTGGGTTTTTTTTCCTTATAATTGTCATTTGTTGTGTTTAACTTGAGACTGTGATGCACAAGTTTCTGCGTGCGGTTTTGATACTGTGATGCACGAGGTTCTGCCGTGCGTGGCTGATTGGTACTGTGATGCAACGAAGGTCTCTGCCGTGCGTTGTTGTGTTGAAGGGTGCACGAGGGTCTTTGCCGTGCTATTGTTGCTATTAGAGTTGCCCATGCGGCGTAATAAGGCGGATATTTATATGGCTTATATATGGGCCATGTGGTGCAATAAGGTGGGAACAGTTATGATGCACGTTGCCGAAATAAGGTGTGCTTCTTTATATTATTCTGTGCACGTTGTGGAGAAATAAGTGGCTACGTCAGGGGTTGATTGTAAGAATTTGTGACGCCTGTGGAGCATTCACTATTGTTTAATAATGCGATTGTGGGTTGCTGTACTGTATGAGCTTTAACCGCTTGGTAGTCGTGAGGAAATATCGTACGTTTGCGGTCCGTTCTTCTTTTTGATGTTGGTAGTTCGTAAAATTCTTGTTAAAAGCACTTGCACCAAGCATACACGTAATTGACATCCCCATTAGAAGTGACATTCCCTTCCATCCTACTAAGGTGGAATACGCCTTCGTTATCCATTATATATGTTGAGAGTCCCCTAATTGGCCATAACTGTCAGTGATGAATGTGAGATGGATGAGGCACAGGTGGCCTGATGATAGGCTATAATTGCATATTTAGTCGCTTCCTTATTTGACACTTGAATTTATAGCACTTTAATTGAGGTTGCGCTTTAATCGGCGAGTGTTTTGCAACAATTGGTGTGTATTTATGCCTGTGTAGGGTATTCCGACTATATAGTTTAAGTAATTGAAGCTGTGAATTCTGAGTAAAAAGCTCAAGAATTAACGGGATCGTGTTCGGAGGTCAAATTGATAAATTAAGTACGAACGAAGACTTGAGGAGCATATTGTGCACGTCTGGTAAAATAAGACATACCTTTTTGCTCAGACTCCATTTGCGGCTCCACAATATATGGTGGAAAGTAACTCAAAGGATACAATTTTCATGTTTACTATTTTCCAAATTCCAAACAAATAGGTGAAAGACCCATTATGCCCGACCGCGGCAGAACCGCTGGAAATGTCGCGGAACAACTAAGAATCACGAGGCATGTTGGCGGGTTCCACCGCGACCGCGGCAGAAAGCCGAAAATTTCAGGACTAAAGTGCAAAACATGGAGTTCGAAGTCCTAAACCCTATATGTAAACAAAGCCGGCCAAAAAGAACAAGAGGAGGACATATTTTGACACAGAATTAGACCTAAGGAGGCGGAGAGACACTCTTTAGGTTAACAACCACCCTTGAGCAAGAACACTATGGAGCAAGGTGGAGAATTCTTCTTACGCTTTTTCCTTCCTCTTCCTATTTATTCATGTTGGTTATGACTTTTAAGATTGTAGTTTTACAACTATTTAATAGCTAATTTGTTATCTAGAGTTTTGATAGAACCTTTTGTAGAATAAATTCTTGATTATGTTTTATATTAATTGAGCCATAAGCTTTTCTCTTATTTTTGTTCAACTACGTTTATAGTCTGTTGATTGAAGAGCTCTCAAATTAGCTGGCTATTTAGTATGCATTAACTCGAGAGATAGTGCATTATTTAGATAGTTGTTGAACAACACCACTCCCAGAGTATATGAGGGATCAAAACCGAGGTTTTTAAAGGTGGGATTAGGGATAACGAAGCCTTGGGTGCGATCTGAAGTGAAGCTTATTAAAAGGCAGCTAGCGTAGCTCGGGGAGAGTGCTCTAGTAAATTGTGGTAATTACTCGGAGAGATTACGCAATAAGACGTGCTCATGATCGGTAGAGAATACTTAGGCGAAATTATAGAAGATACATAGCGGAAGGAATTCCGACAATAGGGGAAATTCATAACTCTAGACCTCCTTAAATCTTTCTCTAACTCTCAGTAAAATCGTTAGTTGTTTTTAATTTACTATTTTAATTTATTAGTTAATTAGTTAAAACACAAAATCTTAATATCTATAAGTTAGGAATCTGTTCAAGCTTGTCTCTGGGTGATATTGAACAACTGAGCTAAACCTTAGTTCTCTGTGGATTTTTACCCGGACTTTAAATCGGATATATTTGCAGCGACCGCTTAGTCTTTTATAAGCATAGTTGGCGTGATCAAATTTGGGCGCCGTTGTCAGGGAACTAACGGGTTGTTGTAGTTGTAGGTGTACATATTGCTAGGTTTCAAAGTTAACTTTATTTATGATTGATTTTTTTTTATTTTTTTATTATTTTTAGTTTTATGTTATTTGAAACATACATCATGGAATTATGAAATTTTGTTGTTGTAATTCTACTTTTGATCCTCTTATGGATATTGGGAAAGAAACCCACCCAGGGGAAAATTATCAAAATATGTTTGAGAGCGAGGTTTGTGCACAACTCAATCTTATGTGTGGAATGTGTGTGATATGTGGTGAAGTGTCAAGATTGGTCACTTTCACGGTTGTGCTTATATTTCTTTACCTTACCCAACCTTATATTGATTGTTCTTCTTTTTCTGTTGAGTTAATAGAACAAAGAAAACCTAGGAAAGCTGACCTAAAGAAGCTCGAAGATATGATAAAGTGCATTTTGAACAAACAGAGTAAATTACTACTGCGGATAGAAAGCAGTGAGAAAACTACTTCACAACTTGAAAGTTCACATGATAACTTGCGTTGAAGTTTTTAATGCTCAACAAGGCCAATATTGTGAATAGTATCAAGAGGCGTGAATTAGATACAAAAATTGAATGAGCTAGAGAGAGCTTAAGTAGAAAACAACAATCAAATCACATTCTAGATTTTGAGGGATGTCGATGTTGTTAGAAGAATATAGAGTCAACCAAGGATATTAGGATACAATTAGTTGACTCTATTGTTCATTAGTGTTGAAATGTAGATAGTCCTAATGTTCATGTAATTGAGCGCATTGGTCCTCACCCCCAAGCATTTTTCCACATTGGTTTAGATGATGATATGAAATAGAGTCGTCCGAGCCATTTAAGGAGTCAAGGAATGATGAACAAAGTGCTAAATTCTGGAATTCTTCTTGCCAGAAAGTCGGGATTACACCCACTCATATAAAGGCCAAAAGTGCAGAATTACTACATATTTATTGGGCCAGTCGGATTCGTATCCACCACCCCAGAGCTGATCATAAGAGCAGAATGCAAAACTTGGGTCCGATTCATTAAGTTCAAAGTGGAGGCAGAAAGTGATTCACTCTTTCCGACGTTAAAATCAGCACTTGTTGGAGGCAAAACCCAGCTTATTTGCTTTCTTTTTATTTTTTTTACATTTTTTTTATTTTTATTTTTTTTAATTGTATTATTTGGTTAGTGTCAATTTTTTTATTTTCTAGAGCATGAAAGCAAGGTATTGAAGAATGGCAACGGCAAACCAAATGTTGGAACTAAGTGTGAGGTACCCGCAGAAGGACCAAGCTGGGAGAAGTCTGAGTAACCCCAGAGCTGTATCTGCTTCGCCTTTGGCCTACTAGGGAGTCTGCTTTTACCCTTGTTATTAGTATGGTGTGCATTGGGGTGACAATTGCAAAATTTAAGTGTGTGGTGAGAGAGATCGTCTGGTTTGACTTCCTCTATGCTATTTTAGTTGTGTTAGTTTAATAATTTTTTTTATAAAAAGATGACTTTTCCCGACGCAGGATCTATTTAGACAATTTTTCTTGAGGGATTTAAGTCTAAAAAAAAAGAATTTCTTTTTGTTAGTAGTTAATAATTCCCCCTTTGTTTTTCTTTTGTGCCGCGGTTCCTTTTCCAAGTTTGTTTTTGAACGGTGTAGTTAGTTTTTTTTAAGAATAAGAGCCATGGGTTGTTTTGAATTGAAGCAATATCTCTTGACTTTGTATCCTTGAGAATAGTGAGTACTTTTGGTTGTGAAACGCTTAGGCTCAGTTTTTGGACTCTTTGTATAAGTACTCTTAAATGGCTATGATTTTAAATTTGCTTAACTGCTCTGACTAGGAAATGCTTGCATGATCAATCCCTGAGTAGTTATGTGCCATGTGGTGTAGGGTTTTTGTTATTCTTGTGCATGCATTGAATGCCTAGAACATGTTCCCATCGTTTTGCAAACAAAGCGATCAATAGTAGTGTTGTTCAGTCTGGAACGTGATATAGCATTTCTTGTTGAAGCCAGATATGTATATTTTACCCACCTAATTTGTTATGTAATGTAATTAACCCCTTTGAGGCTCTAATCCTTTTTCTTTGCAACCACATTACTAAGCCTTTACCCATTTTGGTTGAATTAACCATCTATTTAAACCTTTTTTCACCTCTCATGAGCAACTTGATATTGTTTATGAAACTTTGCTAAAAGTTAAAGTGTATGCGAAACAACAAACGTGGTTGGTTGGTTTGGCTTTTGGTGGAACTAATTGAAATAAGGAGAAAGTGACTATTTTGAAAAAAGAAGATCTACTTGATGAAAAAAATATAGTTGGATTTTGTAAAAAAAAATTCATTATAAGTGCGGGTTCTTTTGACGTAAGTGGCCTTTAAAGAAGAATGGGTAATTTAACAAGTTGATATGAAGGTGTGAGTTTGTTGACTATTAGTATGGTTTGCATTTTAAAGTATATGTTTTAAAGTGCTTTAGGGAGTGTAGTCACTCTTATATCTAAATGTATCCTACCCGTCCGTACCTGCATTACAACCAAATAAATCCAAATTGATCCAAGATTGAATGAGCTCGATTAGTGAGTAGGACACTACGCGGCAAGGCTTAGGGCATCTTTTGTGCATATGAATGTTATCTGAGAGTGAGTGAATTCTTCGTATCTTGAGTTCCTAAGTGTTTCTTAAATTTTAATTGTGTGAACTACTCTCTTGTTGTGTGAGGGCACTGGATTCATGAAGAAGGTAATGTCAGTGACCTCTATATTAGATAAGGGGTGAGTTGTGAATAACGTGTGTACTGGAGTCAAATCTTGAAGGTTGAAAGATGTTCGCTTTTGTTGCTAGTCTATTTTAAAACTCTTGTGTGATGATTAGGAGAATTGTTAAAAAGGTCGTGTCTATAAAAAAAAGTGTAGTTTGATTGCCGAGGACGAAGCAATGGTTAAGTGTGGGGTGATGATAGTCTATAATTGCAATATTCTTAGTCGCTTATTAACCGAATTTACTTCACTTTAAATTGAGTTTGCCGCTTTAATCGCTGAGTGTTTTGCACTAATTGTCGTGTTTTATGCCTTGGAGGTTCATGATTCCGAGCTATATAGATTATGGAATGAATTTAAGTGATTTTGAAGCTTTGAATTCTGAGTAAAAGCTCAAGGAATTAAGCCGAGGATGGTTTCGGAGGTCAATTTGATAATTAAGTTACGAAACGAAGACTTGAGAGGCATATTGCGCACTATCTAGTAAAATAGACAACTTTTTGCTCATAACTCCATTTGCTCTACAATATATAGTGTGAAACTACTCCAAAAGGGCTACAACTTCATGTTTTACATTTTTCAAAATCCCAAACGGAACAGGGTGGAAAATCGCGGTTTATGCCCGCGACCTCGCAGAATCGCGTAAGAAGAATGGTCGCGGACAAATTGAAGAAATCAGAGGCATGTTGGCCGCTGTCCACCCGATCCGGGCAGGAAGCGAAAATTCAGGATAAATGCAAAACATGGATTTAAGTCCTAAACCCCTATATTAAACCAGGAGCCGGCCAAGGAAACAATGAGGAGGACATATTTTGGACACCAAATTAGACCTAAGAGGCGGAGAGACACTACTTTTAGGGTTAGACAAACACCCCTTGAGGCAAGGAACACATTGAGAGCCAAGGCGGGAATGCTTCTACGCGTTTATTTCCTTCCTCTTCCTAATTTTATTCATTGTTGGTTATGACTTTTACTATTGTAGTTTTACATACTAGTTATGAATAGCTAATTTTTATCTACGAGTTTTGATAAACCTTTGTAGGATAAATTCTGTTATTGTTTTTTATATAATTGACCATAGCTTTTCTCTATTTGTTCAACTACGTTTATATTTCTGTGATTGAAGAAAGCTCTCAATTAGCTGTGCCTATTAGTAATCTGATCTAACTCGGGAGAGAGTGCATATTTAGATAGTGTTGAAACAAACACCACTCCCAGAGTAATTGAGGTTCAATAACCGAGGTTTAAAGGTGGAATAGGGATAACGAAGCCGGGTCGCGATCTAAAGTGAGCGGCTGTATTAAAAGCCAGCGAAGCGTACTCGGGAGAGTGCGTCTAGTTAAATTGTCGTAATTACTCGGAGAGAATTCTAACCCGGCCAATTTAAGAGTGCTCATTGGTCCCGTTAGAAAACTTAGGCGCGAAATTAAGAAGACATAGCGGGAAGGATTCCGGACAAAGGGGAAATCATAACTCAGAGTTCCTCCTTAATCTTTTCTCTAACTCTCAGTATCATAGTCGTTAATTTACTATTTTAATTTATAGATTAACTAGTTAAACATACATAAGAACTTAATATCTATAGTTAGAATTGTTCAAGCTTGTCTCTTGGTGATAGTGAATAAGCTGTAGGCTAACCTTTAAGTTTCCGTGGGGATTCGACTCCGGACTTGTTCTAACCGGATTATATTTGCGAGCGACCGCTTAGTCCTTTTATAAGCATAGTTGGGCGTTCAGTGCCAAGTGATAGATTTCAGAGTGCTGGCTGTTTTTCGTGAGTTGTGTTTAGGTCGAGATTGGATAAAATTGCCATGGAAGGAGGTGAATAAGACTTTATGTAATCATCATTGTAGGATATGAGTTATTGAATTGTTTTCCCCTTGTTGTGTTTGTGACCTTAGGATTTGGATTAAGATTTCTGCCGTTCATTTCGTATCATTATTTATTTATAGTCTTGTGTTAACTTGTTGCTTTTTTCCTTACGGTGAATTGTACACTTGTAGTCATTCATGCAGTATTTAAAGATGTTTTTTTAATAACCCTGTGATAATGGTACACTAGCATTGTTGGGAAACATCTTTAAAAAAACAAGGTAGTAATTAGACAACAAGTTCAGCAATGGTCAATAAATAAACAGTCTTCAAAATACAGGGGGAACGGGAATTTGGGGGACATAATAGAGCACATAATATCAGGAAATAGCAGTTCTTGTGGTTTTTAAGGGATTTAGGGATAAGCTATGTACCAACACAGTAAGAGTTTCAAGAAACAATCATAGAATCCGCCATTTAAACTATTCAGATCAGCATGCATATCAAACTGAACAACAAGTAAACAAACATTCAAAGTATAGAGTCATGTTGAGACATACTACTAAAGGAGGGGGATAGAACATGTTCTGAATAGCCCTAAGGTTAGACTAGCATGCTAGATGAAACAATAAATGTAAACATATCAATACATGTTGAACAACAGAACATAGATAGAAACAGAAATTAGAAACACGATTAAACTGAAGCAGTAAAAAAGAAAACAATATTGTTTTGGACGTGAATTGAATCCTGAACATACTAGTAAGAGATAGTAAACACAAAAGTGAAGATATAGGAGGGGGGGAGAGCACAATAAGTAGCCTTGGCTTGCAGCCGGCTAACTTGGAATAATAGCAAGTAACCAAAGAGAGAGAGCAGAAAGCCTTTTGAGTTGTGAGAAAAGTTTATTGAACTAGTGTGTTCGAGTCTGTTGTGTTAATGAGAGAGGTATGTATATATAGTTAATTCGAAAATTAGGTAAAATAAGGCAATAATCACAGAGCTAGTAATTTTAATGAACCAAGTACTAATCAAATCAAATCAATGCAATACTCCTTTATTAGAGAATTCAACCAACTGTAATGGGCAGAAAATGTTTAAGAAGGAAATCAAGTTAGGAGCATCAGGTGAGCAGGAAAGACAAGTAGGTGAGAGTTCATAGTTGAATTAAGAAACAGCTAATTGAGAATCAATAAAATACTCGGTAACCAAATAAGGTAAGAAAACAAAATAATTGAAGAATCATGAAAATAGTCGAAAATCAGCACATAAGTAAATCAGGGAATCAAGGATTCGAAAGTAGTGATTTAAAGAGAGTAAACATGGGTCCGAAAACAAGCAAATAAACCAAATGTTAAACAGGAGATCGAGCTAAAGGAAAGTTTTCAATCAAGCCAACAACAGGGAGCTCAGAGTTCAAAATTCAAAGGAGAGTCATGAGTCATGTTTATCATATAAATAGAGGCAAAATCTTATCAGTCAAGCAAGATGAACACAAGCACATAGGAGCTGATGTTAAGTTAGGCATAAAGAAACTTCAGTAGAAACACATTCAAGGCGAGATGTCACAGAAAGCTGAAACAAACAATGAACAGTCATGCTAATACACAGAATACAAAACGAAGAGAAATCTAGAAAATTAGGGCTTGTCAACTATAGACGAGTTGAAGAGTAGGAAAATCATAGAGTCTGTCAAAATATGCAAGAAATAGAGAGTTTAAACATAAGAATCAGTTTAAACAACATTTTTAAAAGAAAAGTTCCGAAACCTAATTTTAGAAGAAGGTGAAAAACACTCAAATTCAACGATTCTTTAAAAAAGTTCCAAGGACAGTGTAAAACATAATGAAACAAACTCCAAATCATTCTAGATCTGTACAGATCTAAGAGATTAGACAGAAATTTAGGGTTTCAGAGGGAACCCATATAGGAGATGTAAAGAACCTGTCTAGAAATCCCAAGATCATAACAAATTACAGCAACAATTTTGCTCGAAATCACACTGAAGTAGCAAAGAGAACAACAAGTGGACGAACCCTAGATGCAAGTCTGCATGGGCCCTAGGGCCCTTGAAGACTTAGAGAAGGCAAGCATGGGTTAGAGGAAGCCATGGAGGCTTAGAGTTGATGGAATCACTAGAGAAGACCGGAGAAGAAGAGGTCGGTGGTTGAAGGGCTAGGCTTTGGTGAGTACTCAGTTAGAGGAGGAATACCACAAGCGCATTTCTCTGAAAAATGGTTTAGGTTAGGGTCGTTTAGAGTTAAGAAATGAGGAATAACGGTAGGGCCGTTGATCGTTTGAGTCACGGCCAGGAGATTTTACGGGTCTGGGCGGTCAGTTTCATTTAGGCCTGGTCGGGTAATTTGATTAGTAATTGGGCTGGGGTTGCGAGTTAAAAACTTGGGCTAAATTGAAATGCAACTGGCTACATTTTAAATGCCAATTTACCCCTATATAGTTTATAATAAATAATAAATAAATTTCTAAAAAAATATTTTGTGTACTAATATGATTTAAATATATATTTAACATTTTAAAAATAATAGAAACGGTCCAATTTTATCATATAAATGTAATTATTACATTAACAGGGCTAATATTGCAATTAGATGCAATTTTTCTTTAAAAAATACAAAATCCAATTATAAAAATGCTAATAATATATTAACCATATTTTGGCATTTAAATATAGAAAATGACTAAATTACCACAACATATTAATTTGAGGATAATTATTCGGGATTTATGAATAAAAGGGAAGGAATAAATCAATTTAAAATCTTTAAAATTATAGAATATAAAAACTTTGTGCATGCTTGGAAATAGGCATATATATGCGTATTTTGAAAGTATTTATGCATATAAAAAATATAGGGAAATATGGGTAGTCAAAAGCTTGCCCCTCTTGCCGCGGAAGATGAAAGAGTTTCGGGTAAAGAAATGGATAGCCAATTTGACCGGACGGGATGCTTGGTGAAAATAGGGGCCGAAACTCCGTCTTCGAGCTGCCTTACATAAATAACCCCGCGTTTTACAAGAATGCAGCCATTGTGTAGTTCCGGATTCATCTGCGGAATATGCTGATAAATTATTCCAAGAACGACGCGCGGATGCTGAAGTGGCCTACGGTGAAGCGTTAAGTTGTGATAGTTGGAGAGAACTGGAGCGAGGATGTCCTCCTAGGATAGGGTGGCTTACTGTTACCGTGCAGATAAAAGATGCTACAAACATGTATTTGGAAATATTTAAACATGATGCAAATTCCCTTCAAACCATGAGAGTGTCTTCAGACGGTTTAGAATGACATCTCCAGGACCATGACGTCCTAAGACCATGAATTGTTAGTGAGGGATTCGCAAGCCAATGAAAACGGTGCCTCCAAACCATGAAGCCTTTGAATAATGATATGCAAATTTAAGAGTCCCCAGGCCATGGGGTTTCCAGCTATGAGGATGATGCCTTTAGACTATGACGCCTTTGATAGGTGTGGAGTTGTTTCAGGCCCATGATTATGCAAATAGTATTGATTTAAACAAGACAAGCTTAGGTCTTGCTGAAATGGAGGTCAGAAACTAGCGATTGAAAAGCAAATAAGTAGTACTAAAAACTAGCAGCAGTTTTGTGCAAGGAGAAAACAATGTTTTGGTCTCATGCAGACGGGGAACAAGGATTAGCCTCAGTCAAGTGTGAGATAAGGTAGCCTCATGAGAGTCAAGATTAGGACTGCATGCAAATTGTGAGCAAGGATTAGCCTCGTGCAAATGGGAGGCAGGGGATTAGCCTCATAAATATGGGAGGGAATTAGCCGATTAGGCCTCAGTGCAGGTCTTGACAAGGATTTAGACTCATGCAAATCGGGAGGCAGGATAGCCTCATGCAAATGTGAGCAG
>NW_017677310.1:15118-15770 GCF_001879085.1 Nicotiana attenuata
AGCAGGATTAGCTCATGCAGTCTTGGAGTCAAGGATTAGACTCATGCAAATGGGGAGGCGGGGATTAGCCTCATGCAAATGTGGAGGCAGGGATTAGCCTCATGGAGTCAAGGATTAGACTTATGCAAAATAGGGAGGTAAGGATTAGCCTCATGCAAATGGGGAGGAAAGGATTAGCCTCATGCAAATAGGGAGGCAATGATTAGCCTCATGCACGTCTGGAGTCAGGGATTAGACTCATGCAAATAGGGAGTCAAGGATTAGACTCATGTAAATGGGGAGTCAAGGATTAGCCTATGCACGTGTTGAGTCAGGGATTAGACTCATGCAAATAGGGAGTCAAGGATTAGACTCATACAAATGGGGAGGCAAGGATTAGCCTCATGCACGTGTGGAGTCAGGGATTAGACTCATGCAAATAGAGAGTTAGGTATTAGCCTCATGCAAATATGGAGGCAGGGATTAGCCTCATGCAGTCATGGAGTCAAGGATTAGACTCATGCAAATGGGGAGGCAGGGATTAGCCTCATGCAAATGTGGAGGCAGGGATTAGCCTCATGCAAATATGGAGGTAGGGATTAGCCTCATGCAGTCATGGAGTCAAGGATTAGACTCATACAAATGGGGAGGCAGGGATTAGCCTCATGCAAAT
>NW_017677310.1:17626-31846 GCF_001879085.1 Nicotiana attenuata
TAGGCTCTCTTTCTCAAGAAGAGCCAAAATCAACAAAGCATAAACTAGTGTTTGCAACCACTAATTCAACAATAAAACCATAAATTAGTCCAAATATCAAACACCCATAGACATTCAAACCTTAAAACACAAGACCCATTAATTACCCACACTAAGGTTGAGCCACAACCCTAGCTGATGGGTCTAGCTACTCATGATTATAGAGAAAAACAAAGAAATAGATGAAGATAAGCTCATAATAATTAATTGCTAAATAAAACTTCATGATTCAATGGTGAAATTAAGCTAAAATTACTCAAAATAGTAAAAGAAATGAGTTCACGAGCGCAGCTCTACGTCCCAAACTATCTGATGACCCAAAAATGGGAAAAGAAACTATTTATACTAGGCTGAAAATTCTAGACAAAAATACCCCTGCGGGGCTAGTGTGAACCGTACAAAATCGAGTGCGGCCGCACTAAGGCTCTTGGCTTGACTTTTCTGCTCTCTGAAGTTTGGCCACCGCGGACCGCACAAAATGCACCGCGGCCGCGGTGGCTTCTACTGCGGTCCACACAAAATGGACCGCGGACTGCATTGGGCATAATTCTCCAATTGTCATCTCTCTGAACCTTGGCTCTGCGGACCGCACGAATTCGAGTGCGGCCGTAACGAACCCAATGCGGACGGCACAAAACTCTTTGTGGTCGCATTGCCTGATGGCCTGAAAAACATAGTCTCTGAACCTCATCCTTACGGACCGCATAGATTGGTGTGTGGCCGCACTGGCCCTGTTTGACTGAGCTTGGTCTTGTCTTGGTACTTGTGCAAGTTTCACTCCTTTTTGAGATGGTTTTTGACACCTTGTCACCTTGATGATCAAACCTGCAATCAAGCACAACTTGTGAGCCTTAGGGACTATTTTGTACACATTTCTAATCAAAACATAAGCAAGAAGGAGTGTAAAATGCATCATAATCCCTAGTTATCAACTCCCCCAAACTTAAGCTTTTGCTTGTCCTCAAGCAAACAAAATAAGACCCACCCCTTAAGAGTTAATCCAAGAAAAATTCAGCCGACCTAAAGTGACCTCATCTAGCCTCAATTGGGACTAACAATTGCCCTCAACTCAAATGAATCATTAACAACATCCACTCTTTTAAACACCATGGATCTTAGTGCGACACAAGAGCATCAAGAGTTGACTCAACACATCAAACTCTTTCTATTACTTTGGTCATTGTGGAACCCAAACTCATACATCCTCGACTCTCCCTAAGCAAACCTCACCTTTAAGATAGTATCTCTCAGAACAAGGTTAATGGGAATACACTCATCTCTCTTGAAAAAAGTCAAAAGTACGGCACTAGGTACCATATGCTTGCCCCTTATGTGAGTCACCACTAATGTAAACTTCATTCAACTCAAGATCATATAGGGCTTTTGTGGAGAAATTGTGAAGGCTTTTGGTGTAGGGTAGGAAATGTTTGGTCTAAGTAGGTTCCATCTTCCCTTTAGCACTTCTTTTTCTTCATTTCAACACACATTCACTTGACTTTTTAAGTCGTTTCACTTCTTTCTAATGGGTTAGAGAGACACATTGCACTCTTTCTTATACATTTCAAATCTTTTCTCCTTTCTAAACTTTCCACACCTTTCATTCTTTGCTATTATTGAATCCCTTCATTCTTTTCTACATTGATCATTCTTTTTGTCTTTTTGATTTTTCTTTCTTTTTTCATTGCCTATCCTTTTCTTCATTTTGTACCTTTTACCACTTTGTTTCAATCCTCGTCTCTCCCCCAAACTTATACTCTTGCCATGTGCTAAGGAAAGATCGGGTGCCAAGAGAGGGTATATTCAGAACGGATAAAGGCTTGTAGCGTGGTTCTTGAAAGAAAAAGGTCTAAGGCTCAAAAGGGCTGACTAGGGATTTTATTATTGGTAGGATATGGAAGTGTTCAAGATATCATTCGGATCAAGCAGAGCCTATAATCACGTCTCAAGTCAAATTCCACCTAGGATTTCGCCTAGACAAACATTCAGGGCAAGTTCTAGACCAATGGCTCAGGACTTGGACTTACAATTCAAATTCTCACCACACACGCTTTGGGATTGCTAAAGACACGGAGTCGGGGGCCCACAACAACCTTAGATAAGATTTGAGCACACAATGGTGCCGAAAAACCACTTGATGATTATCGGCCAACACAAGCGTCTCAAAGTCACAACTTTCACCATCCTACACACAACGATTTATTTTTGACCATGGGGTCAAGGACAAGCGGGAATGCCAAATGCAAGACCTGGACCTGGTTCACGCAGTCAAGCAGCAAAGACCTCTTTCTTTTCGGGAGCTTTCGTAACGGCTATAATGTGTTAGGCCCAAGTGAAGCTTTTCTTGAGGGACCCTTAACAACTAACTACTAAAAAGCAAAACAGACTCAAACCCTTAAGAAGGTTGTCATGCCATCCATCATCTGGAAGAGCCACCCGGTTCACACAAACTCCACCTTTGGAAAGAACCGTGGTATTAAGAAAACGAAAGGCTTATTGCAAAAACTCAAAACAAGAAGCTACAAAAGTAAAATAAGAAGCTAAGAAATAAAAAATGCGGAAAGTAAAATGAATATGTACAAGAGGGGAATTAGACGAATATACAATAGGGAGAATGAATATATACATAAGAAGGTAACTTTATATACAGAACAAAAGTAAAAAGTACGAAAAGTGCAATGAAATGCTAATGTTATATGCATACCAAAGATAAAAAAGAGATAAAGCATAAAATATCATAATATGTACAATCATCCAATTCTAAGTAAGGCTACCCCTTCAAATGAAAGCTGGCATTGTCCTCAATGCCAACTAACCAAAATAAGCACAAAAAGAGAAGGGAGGAAAAAGAAACTCCCTATGGGTTCGAAGTCCGGATGGGATCCTGAATCTGAGTCCTTAGGTACTCTGTCTGCTCAGGAACCTGTGACTGGCTCCCTGTGGCCTGTGGCTCTGCTGGGACCTGTGCCTGGACCTGGACTGACTCCTGGGCTGACTCCTGGGGCTGGCTGGAGGAATCTCCCTACGGGTCCTCCAACTGTATAACTGCGTCATCTGCACGGGGAATCACCCTCCTCCTCTTGGGAGGCATTTCTGACTCTTGCTTTGGCTGGGGCTGGGTTGCTGGTGCCGGGTCATGCAATAGCAAATCCAAAGGCAGCTGATCTGCCTTAAGCCTGTCAACCTCTACCCTGAGCTTCTTCACCGACTCCTTTGAAGCCCGAGTCTTTCTCATCTTCTTTGCCTCCTTTGCAAGCTCCTCGAGAGCTTTCCCACGTGAATCAATGGCTTCTGAGATCAAGTTTTGGTTGTCTAGGAGCTTCTTCTGGTTATCCAGAAGCTCCTTGAGAGTGTCCTCAGTGGATTGTAGGACCTGTGGAGGAGCAGGTGCTGACTGGGATGCCACCGTAGTAGTAAGTACATACAACTTAGAAGAAGCTGTCTGCATCCAATTGTTGATGCTGACGAGGGCCTGGCTCAGACAGTAGGCAGTCAATGGGTAGGCAGAAGTGGAAGGAATGTATGGAACTGTAGAACTAGATGGACCTGGGGGCATGTCTACTGAGGTGGAGAGAGGCTGAGTAGGAGCCACTACCACTACTGGCTCTTCAGACTGGCCAATTGAAGCAGTGGCTTTTCCCTTGTAGGTCTTGCCTTTAGGGTTATCATCACCCTGCATGTTATACCATGAGAACGGTGCCTTTGCTTTCACTTCGACATCAAATTTCCGCTTCTCTACATTTAATTCCTTCAGGTACATGGATAAGAAGCTGGGGAAGGGGTAGTTTCTGTCACCTTTACTCACCACCTGTGTAATAACCCGAGACATCATCACATTCTCGACGTTAATCGGGTACCCCGCCATAATTGCTGCTACCAATATAGCCCGGTGAAGAGGGAAAGAGTTGTCGTGGGTAGTGGGGTCTAGTCTGCTGCACACGAAAGTCTCCCACCCCTTAGCCTCGAAATTCAAACTCCTCCTTAAGATCTTCACTCCCGCATTCAACCAATCGGGGGTGGTACCTGGGATTGCCAAGTACTGTGCCAACCAAGGACGAGCCTCCTCACCTAATTCCATCTTCTCTAGATACAGTGATTCATCCTCCTCATTGAAGCCCAAGTAGTCATTTGTTGCTTTACCATCAAATAGTACTTTCAAATTCCGCACCTTGGTCACTTTGGTGACCTTCTTAATGTGGGCAACATTGGTGTAGAATTCCTTGACCAGGTGCTCGTTTGCATCCACACAGTTGCTTAAGAAGTACTCCCAGCCTACTCTTTCTCTAAACTGTCTTCTCACATTGGGGTTGTGGTTGCCACCTCACTCACAAAATGGTCCTGCCACGCCTCTGGGTTTCTAGTTCTCACTACTCCTCCCACCTGAGGCTCACCCCCTTCTACTTCTACCCTTCTTCTCCTATTGCACCCTCTCCGGATAATGAAGCTGTGGGAGAGGTGGAGTACTCATCCCCACTGCCTTCAGCTGAGCCCTCAGACGACCCAAAAGATACATGCACTGAAGCCTGAGTAGTGGGGGATGCTTGAGGAGTGGGGTCATCTGTCAGCCTGAACCTGCCCGGGAAATCATGCATAAACTCCGGGGCAGAGTCAGAATCAGACAACTCCTTGTAAGGCTCATACTCACTTCCCGATGAGTGGGAAGCAGCTCAATCAGCAACCCGGATTGCCTTCCTTGTTGCTTTTATTCCTTCCCGAACTTGGGGGGGTAAATTTTATCTTTCCACGTCCCCTCCCCCAGGAGGACTCTCCTCTTCCTGGTTGTTTAGCACCCTGGCTTCTTGATTTTACCATTGTCTGCAAACAAATTCAGTCATGCTTTGTTAGTCTCAATATACACAATGAAATTCAAAGTTGTAGTGAAAGAAATATGTTACAGACAGTTCAGTTATTGCAGAGTGCGGACCGCACAAAATTCAGTGCGGCTGCACAGAGGCCAATGCAGATCGCACAAAATCCATTGCGGTCCACACAGAGGTGGGGTTCGGACTACCCACTCTCTGAATCAATGCATTGCGGACCGCACAAAATGGCAATGCAGTCCGCATTGAGGCACTGTGGACCGCACAAAATGTAATGCGGTCGCGGTCCTCAATGTTCAGGTTTCAGAACTTTGTCAATCCGGTCCGCACAAGATGCCATTGCGGACCGCACAGGGGCATTGCAGACCGCACAAAATGCAATGCGGTCCGCACTGAACTCCCAGCAGCAATACCAACCTAGGGTTCAAGTGTTGATCAATTTTTGTCCAATTTTACACCTAGTAAAGAGTCCCTAAGTGTTGGTTCAGTCATTTAACTACCTAATCCTAATTAACATCGTATTTTAACTACCCTAAGTTAGAAAATCAAAGAAAAAACGGGAAAGGGAGAAGAAGAACTAAGAAAACAAAAAATTGAGTGAAAATAATAAAATTAAACAATTGAAAAGAGATTAAAGTACTAGAAGTAAGATGGTGAGATGATGATTAATCCTTAGTAGTCAGTTACGTGCAGTAGGGAGAGAGATGAACAGTAATTTTTAATGCTCTAAGAATAAAGGGTTCGAAAAGTTCAAAAGGAGGGCCTCAGGTCCTATTTATAGAAAAAGTCCTGGGGCCCAGCTTACCTACCCACCGCGGACCACAGAAAATGCAGTGCGATCCACACCACACAGAATTATATATAAGTTTGAGAAGGCAACCACTGCGGTCCGCACAAAATGCAATGCGGCCGCAGTGGTCCACCGCGCTCCACACAAAATGTAATGCGGCCGCGATGGCAAACTTCAGAGTGTTGGTTTTTGCATCCATCCTCAGTGTGGTCCGCACTGATTTTTGTGCCCCCGCACTAAGTTCTTTGCGGTCACACAAAATGTAGTGCGGTCCGCATCGCAACTTCAGAGACTTGATCAATTTTTTTCAGTTTGCCCTGCACTGCATAAACACAATCTTGTAGCATCTCACAACCAGTCAGTCCAAAAATAAATCCTATACTAGAATGAAAATCAAAGAAAGATGAAAAGAAAAACACATGGGTTGCCTCTCAAGAAGCGCCTGATTTAACGTCGCGGCACGACGATGTTACCATCAAATCATTTGAGATGAAGAAGTGAGCTTCTTCCTTTGGTTAGAAGAGAGCTCACACGGGATGATGCCAGTCACAAGGTAATTAGCAACATCTGCAAACCATGTCATATCACTCATTGACACAGAAAGTAGCTGCTCATCAGGAAATACATCATTGATCTCTAGGCCATCACACGGCCTCCCTTCCTCCTCCAAGCAGGACAAGTGGTCCGCCACTTGGTTTTCACTACCTTTACGGTCCACAATTTCCAAATTAAACTCTTGAAGTAACAAGACCCATCGCATCAGCCTAGCTTTGGAGTCTTTCTTTGTAATTAAGTACCTAAGAGCTGCATGATCGGTCTGCACTATGACCTTGGCTCCCATGAGATATTGCCGAAATTTTTCCATTGCGAACACAATAGCCAGCAACTATTTCTCAGTTACCGTGTAGTTTCTTTGAGCCTCATTCATTGTCTTAATCGCGTAGTACACCGGATGAAACATTTTGTTCACTCTTTGACCCAAAACTGCCCCAACCGCAACATCACTCGCGTCACATATGAGCTCGAAAGGCAAGCTCCAACTGGGTGCGGTAATGATCTGGGTGGTGGTCAACTTATGCTTGAGAAGTTCAAAGGCTTGCATACATCCCTCATCAAACACGAACTTGGCATCCTCTTCTACCAGCTTGCACAAAGGATTCACTACCTTCAAAAAGTCCTTTATAAATCTCCGGTAGAACCCCACGTGCCCAAGAAAACTTCTAACCCCCTTGACAGAAGTGGGGGGAGGAAGCCTTGAAATCACTTCTATTTTGGCCTTGTC
Source organism: Nicotiana attenuata (assembly GCF_001879085.1). Taxonomy (NCBI): domain Eukaryota; kingdom Viridiplantae; phylum Streptophyta; class Magnoliopsida; order Solanales; family Solanaceae; genus Nicotiana; species Nicotiana attenuata. The sequence goes on from NW_017677310.1 coordinate 24,555, forward strand.
AACCTCTATACCGTGCTTTGAAATTTTATGACCCAACACTATGCCCTCCTCAACCATGAAGTGGCATTTTTCCCAATTGAGCACAAGATTGGTGTCTTCACAACGGGCCAACACTCTATCCAGATTTTTCAAACATTCATCAAATGAATCACCCACAACACTAAAGTCATCCATGAACACCTCCAAATTATCTTCCACCATATCGGTGAAAATGACCATCATACACCGTTGCAATGTCGCCGGTGCATTACACAACCCAAAAGGCATCCGAGAAAAGGCAAAGGTGCCATATGGACAAGTAAAGGTTGTCTTCTCCTGATCCTCTGGAGCAATCAAGATTTGGTTGTACCCAGAATATCCATCCAAGAAACAATAGAAGGCACGCCCAGCAAGACGATCAAGCATCTGGTCAAGGGAAGGCAATGGGAAATGATCCTTGCGGGTCACCTTGTTCAGCTTGCGGTAGTCCATGCACACCCTCCATCCTGTCACTGTCCGGGTTGGAATTAATTCATTTTTAGAATTGGTTACCACGGTCATACCACCCTTTTTTGGCACACACTGCACCGGCAAAGTCCATGAGCTGTCAGAGATAGGGTACACAACCCCGGCATCTAACCACTTGATGACCTCCTTTTTCACAACTTCTTGCATTACCTCGTTCAACCTCCTTTGATGTTCCAAGGAGGGTTTTTCATCATCTTCAAGAATAATCTTGTGCATACAGAATGCGGGGGCTTATTCCCCGAATATCAGCTGAAGTCCATCCAATTGCCTTCTTTCGCTTTTTGAGCACCGCCAATGTGGCATCTACCTGCATGTTAGTAAGACAAGAGGAAAGAATAACTAGCAAAGTTGAGCTAGGGCCTAAGAATTCATATCTGATGTGTGGAGGCAATGGCTTCAACTCCAACACCGGAGGCTCCTCAATTGACGGCTTTGTTGGAGGATTCTTTCTATTTTCAAGATCCAAAAAGATTTTCCTAGGCTCATAAGAATAAGAGCCCATTCCATGTAAAGCATTCACTCACTCCACTCGACCGCATCATCATTGACATCATGATTCAACAATGCGGCCTCCAAAGGGTCCTCCACATTGATCATTGCACTAGTATCATCAATTATCACAGCCGTGACAAGATCCACAAATGAGCACACTTCGGTACAATTGGGCTACTTCATTGACTTGCACACATGAAAGACCACCTTTTCGTCACCCACCCGGAAAGTGAGTTCCCCTGCTTCCACATCAACTAGAGCCTTCCCCGTAGCAAGGAAAGGTCTCCCCAATATGATCGGAACTTCATAATCTACCTCACAATCCAAGATCACAAAATCAGCTGGCAAGATAAATTTGTCCACCCGGACAAGCACATCGTCAACAATACCCAAGGGTCTTTTCATCGATCTATCCGCCTTTTGCAATCTCATGGAAGTCGGCCTCGGTGGCCCAATACCCAAAGTCTTGAAAACTGAGTAGGGAATCAAGTTGATACTCGCTCCTAAATCACATAGAGCTTTAGCAAAGTCTGCAATTCGAATAGTGCAAGGGATAGTGAAAGCACCGGGATCCTCCAACTTCGGAGCCATTGAATGTACTATAGCACTAACTTGGTGGGTCATCTTGATAGTTTCACAGTCCATGGATCTTTTCTTTGTCACCAAATCTTTCATGAATTTAGCATAGCCAGACATTTGCCCCAAAGCCTCCACCAAAGGCACATTAATGGATAAGCTCTTCATCATGTCAATGAACTTTTTGAACTGATTCTCATTTTTCTGCTTGACTAGCCTCTGAGGATAAGGGGAGGTGGCCTAGGCAAGGGTGCCTTCGCTTTTGGCACAACCGGCTCCGGTATGTCTATTACGTATCCCCTAGACGAGTTCACGTCGTTTTGTGTTTCCACCTTGGCATCTCGAATATCAATCCTCACTTTTTCATTCACATTTTCATCAACCACATTCTCAACTACCAAAGGAACTTCATCTTCTTGAAACTCAACTTCATCACCCAAAACTTGCTTTTGTTTGTAGGCATTCACATCACCGCCTCGTCCACTCCTTGTAGTTACCGCCATAACATGATTGTTCCCACCCTTTGGGTTAACCACCGTATCACTCGGTAGTTCCCCCTTAGGGTGAGTATTCAAGGACTGTGAGATTTGGCCTAGCTGAACCTCCAAATTTCTGATTGAAGTGTTGTGAGAAGCCAATTGCCTATCGGAGTCAGCATTCTTTTTCATCATCTGTACAAACATCATTTCAATTCTCCCCATTTCATGGTTGGAAGAACTAGGACCCTGGGATGGAAAAGGCGGTGGGTTACTCGGTTGTTGGTACATTGGGGGACTTTGAAAGCCTTGCCCCTGATTTCCTTGGTTATTGTTCCATCCACCCTGGTTGTTCTTGTTTCCACCCCAATTGTTGTTGTTGCCCCAGTTTCCCTGATCGCTCCGATTGTTGTTTTGATTTCCCCAATTGTTGTTCCCTTATTGTTGATTGTTCCAATTATCGTTGCCTTGCTATTGGTTACCCCAATTGCCCTGGGATCTCCATTGTTGCTGTTGGTTAGAAGAATTGCCTCATAGGCCTTGATAATTATTCACATATTGTACCTCTTCATTTTGCCCATCATAACCATCATCTTGGAATCCACCACATTCATTGTCAAATTGATCCGAATTCCCTTGGTTCTGTTGACCTCTTTTTCTTCTATTGTTCACAAGCATGTTGGCACCCTCCATGGCATTTACTTGGCGAGGATTCTGAACTTGTTGCAACCGTGCCTTTGCTAATTGGTTCATTGTTGTTGTAAGTTCTGCTATAGCCTGCCCATAGTCATGTAGTTCTTTGTGCAAATGGGTGACCGTGGGGTCACCCTGTGGCACATTGGCCCTACTTTGCCAAGCGGAGGATGTGTCAGCCATCTCATTAAAAATTGCACAAGCTTCATCATAAGGCAGCTTCATGAAATTACCCTCAGCCAATTGATTCACTATGCATTGATTCGTTGTATTGATGCCCCGATAGAAGGTCTGTTGTATCATTGCCTCTGTCATATCATTGTTGGGGCATTCCTTAACCATAGTTCTATATCTCTCCCAAATCTCGTGCAATCGTTCGGTGGGCTCCTGCTTGAAGGCTAAGATCTCGTCCCGTAATGCTTCCATGTGCCCCGGTGAGAAAAATTTGGCAATGAACTTATTCGCCAACTCATCCTAAGTGGTGATGGAATGGTTGGGAAGTCGCTCAAGCCAATCCAATTCCTTCCCTCTAAGTGATAATAGGAAGAGCCTCAATCAAAGTGCATCCTCGGACACATTGGTTTGCTTGCTCCCCCAACAGGTATCCACGAACCCCTTGAGATGTTTATAAGAATTCTGAGTGGGAGCACCCGTGAAGTACCCACGCTGCTCCAACAATGTCAGCATCACGTTGGTAATTTAAAATTGCCCGCCCGGATCCGGGGCGGGACAATTGTACTAGCATAGCCTTGGTTGGGAAGAACTCGAGGGGCCACTCTTGGAGGTGGCGGAGGAGGGTTTGGAATGTTTTCATTTGCATTGGACTGGCAGCCTCTACGTTGTCCTTGAGGTACAAGAGGCACCTCATCATCTCCAACATCATCTACCTCCTCCCCCGCAATCACATTGCCAAGAGGGTCATTGTTGTTTGCTGCCATTTTGCACCTGAAGTTCTGACACACACAAGATAGCAACAAAGAAGGAAAAAAGAACAATTCACAAAACTGCTAAGATAGATAATCAAGACCGTTAGCTCCCCGGCAACGGTGCCAAAAAGTGATCGAAGCCAATCCTGTACTACTATAGAGTAGCAAATGAGGTCGAAGCAGCTTTTACCCGATAAAGTCGGGATCGATTTCCGCAGGGAGCTAGAAATTGGAATTGAGTTTCTATCTAAGTTAGAGTTTTGTAATTGATCCTAATTGCACTTTTAAACATTTTTGGGTTTTGATTTAACTTCTAAATTTATACTACCAATATGCTAAACAGAGCTACGTTAAGCTAAGAGGAAACTATTGGAGATGTTCTAATGAGTTAAAAGGCACTAGGGGAGTGACCTTCACCTAGGTGGATAATTAACGGGTTCTCATGTCTAAGGTTAGCTTGTCATACTTGGGGATTACGATATAACCATTGCACGATTCTACCCACTCTATACCTCTCGGTAGTTCGAGTGATTTTGCCTTAATTGACTTTCTCAAGATCAATTGGGTATGAACATTTGTGCAAGCAATTAAGGTTCAAGTCGGGTATTACGGTCTCTCGGTTTAACCTTTTATTTGGGGCTATCAATTCTCTTGAGTACGCCCCAATTCCTTGTTGTACTAATTCTAGAGACTTAGGCTCTCTTTCTCAAGAAGAGCCAAAATCAACAAAGCATAAACTAGTGTTTGCAACCACTAATTCAACAATAAAACCATAAATTAGTCCAAATATCAAACACCCATAGACATTCAAACCTTAAAACACAAGACCCATTAATTACCCACACTAGGGTTGAGCCACAACCCTAGCTGATGGGTCTAACTACTCATGATTATAGAGAAAAACAAAGAAATAGATGAAGATAAGCTCATAATAATTAATTGCTAAATAAAACTCTAATATTCAATGGTGAAATTAAGCTAAAATTACTCAAAATAGTAAAAGAAATGAGTTTACGAGCGCAGCTCTATGTCCCAAACTATCTGATGACCTAAAAATGGGAAAAGAAACTATTTATACTAGGCTGAAAATTCTGGACAAAAATATCTCTACGGGGCTAGTGCGGACCACACAAAATCGAGTACGGCCGCACTAAGGCTCTTGGCTTGATTTTCTGCTCTCTGATGTTTGGCCACAGCGGATCGCACAAAATGCACCGCGGCCATGGTGGCTTCTACTGCGGTCCGCACAAAATGGACCGCGGACCGCATTGGACATAATTCTCCAATTGTCATCTCTTTGAACCTTGGCTCTGCGGACCGCATGAATTCGAGTACGGCCGCAATGAACCTAATGCGGACCGCACAAAACTCTTGGCGGCCGCATTGCCTGATGGCCTGAAAAACATAGTCTCTGAACTTCATCCTTGCGGACCGCACAGAATGGTGTGCGGCCGCACTGGCCCTGTTTGATTGAGCTTGGTCTTGTCTTGGTACTTGTGCAAGTTTCACTCCTTTTTGAGCTGGTTTTTGACACCTTGTCACCTTGATGATCAAACCTGCTACGGTTGGTGGAGAACTTGCTTTGGGGAAAAACGTATTAGTAGCTTATATGCCGTGGGAGGGTTACAATCAAGCACAACTTGTGAGCCTTTGGGACTATTTTGTACACATTCCTAATCAAAACTTAAGCAAGAAGGAGTGTAAAATGCATCATAATCCCTAGTTATCACTTAGTATCCTCTTGATGTTTTTGTTGGCGGCTTCTACGGCTCCATTCATCCGAGGTTTGTAGGCTGTGGAGTTCTTGTGCTTGATTTTGAAAGCTTCACATTTAGCTTTCATCAGATCACTGTTGATATTGGCTGCGTTGTCAGTAATGATGGACTCGGGAACTCCGAATTGGCAGACAATACGATCCTTGATAAAATTTGTGACGACCTTCTTGGTTACAGCTTTGTAAGATGCAGCTTCAACCCATTTTGTGAAGTAATCGATGGCGACCAGAATAAACCCGTGTCCGTTCGAAGTAGTGGGCTCAATTGGACCAATAACATCCATTCCCCAGGCGGCAAATGGCCAAGGTAAGATTGTTGCATTGAGCTCATTTGGTGGTACTTTTATCACATCGGCATGCACTTGACATTGAAAGCATTTGCGGACATATTGAATGCAATCTGTCTCCATGGTCATCCAAAAGTAACCTGCCCTGAGTATCTTCTTAGCCAAGACGAAACCATTCATGTGTGGACCACAGGTCCCAGCATGCATATCCTCAAGTAGCTTAGATGCTTCTTTTGCGTCAACACATCTTAGTAAACCCAAATCAGGAGTTCTTCTGTACAAGTTCCCTCCGCCATGGAAGAAGTGATTCGACGTGTGCGTTTCTGAGTGTGTTTTGCATGCTCCAGGCATTCTCCTTTTGATAAGTATTCTTTGATGTCATGGAACCAAGGCCTTCCATCCTCTTCTTCCTCGACATGAGCACAATATGCCGGCTGATTGTGGATCCTCACCGGAACGGGATTAGTGTAGTTCCTATCTGGTTGTTGTATCATAGATGACAAAGTGGCCAATGCGTCGGCAAACTCAATTTGAATGTTGGGCACTTGTCGGAATTCTATCTTTATAAACCTCTTTCTCAATTCCTGCACATGGTGTAGATATGGCAATATCTTGGAATTCTTGGTGGCCCACTCTCCTTGTACCTGGTGCACAAGCAAATCTGAATCACCGATTACCAACAACTCTTGAATGTTTATGTCGACCGCCATATTGAGCCCTAGTATGCAGGCTTCATATTCTGCCATGTTGTTGGTGTAGGGAAATTTGAGTTTAGCAGATACCGGATAAATTGACCCATTTCTGATACCAAAACTGCTCTAATGCCCACTCCTTTGAAATTTGCAGCTCTATCAAAGAACATCCTCAAACCGTCGTATGCTTCGGTAATGTCTTCCCCTACAAATGACACTTCTTCATCAGGAAAATACGTTTTCAGAGGTTCGTATGCTCCTCCCATCGGATTTTCAGCAAGGTGATCCGTCAATGCCTGTCCTTTGACTGCCTTTTAAGTTACGTAGACGATATCGAACTCACTTAATAGTATCTGCCATTTGGCCAACTTTCCAGTCCGCATGGGTTTCTGAAATGTGTACTTCAGAGGATCCTTCCTGGATATGAGGTATGTAGTGTAGGCACAGAAGTAATGCCTCAATTTCTGAGCTGTCCAGGTCAAAGCACAGCAAGTGCGTTCAAGCAGAGAGTACCGTGCTTCGTAAGGTGTGAACTTCTTGCTCAAGTAGTATATCGCCTGCTCCTTCCTTCCTGTCTCGTCATGTTGTCCCAAAACACATCCAAAGGCCCCATCCAATACCGATAGATAAAGTAGAAGATGTCGTCTCGGCTCTGGCGGGACCAGCACTGGTGCTGTGGATAAGTATTCCTTGATCTTTTCAAAAGCTTTTTGACAATCCTCTGTCCAGCTTGTTTCGGCATCTTTCTCCAGCATCTTGAAGATGTGTTTACATATGACTGTGGACTGTGCTATGAAACGCTGATGTAGTTGAGACGTCCTAGGAAGCTCATGTCTGGGAACCCCGAATGCACATTTCGCAGGGTTCAG
>NW_017677311.1:0-3988 GCF_001879085.1 Nicotiana attenuata
CCATAGCATTCACTTGGCAGGGTTTTGGACTAGTTGCAACTGTGCCTTAGCCAATGGTTCATAGTAGTGTCAACTCCGCATAGCCTGTCCATGGTCATGTAGCTCCTTATGCAAATGAATAACTGTACGGGTCGCCTTGAGGAACATTGACCCACTTTGCCATGCGGAAGATGTGTCCGCCATCTCATCAAGAATCGCACAAGCTTGGTCATAAGTCAACTTCATGAAATTAGCCCCGGCTAATTGATTGACTATGCATTGATTTGTTGTATTGATGCCCCGATAGAAGGTTTGTTGGATCATCGCCTCCGTCATATCATTGTTTGGGCATTCTTTCACCATTGTTCTAAACCGCTCCCAAATCTCATGCAAAGGTTCCGTGGGTTCTTGCTTGAAAGCCAATATCTCATATCGAAGTGCCGCCATGTGCCCGGGTGAGAAGAATTTAGCAATAAATTTATCCGCCAACTCATCCCAAGTTGTGATGGAAGAATGATTGGGGAGTCTCTCTAGCCAATCCAATGCCTTTCCCCGGAGTGAGAATGGGAAAAGTCTCAACCTAAGAGCATCTTCGGACACATTCGTCTTCTTGCTACCCCAACATGTATCCACGAACCCTTTGAGATGTTTGTAAGCATTTTGATCCGCAGCGCCCGTGAAATACACACGCTGCTCAAGTAAGGTCAACATCACATTGGTTATCTGAAAATTGCCCGCTCGGATTCTGGGAGGGACTATAGCACTCGCGTACCCTTGATTTGGTAGCACTCTAGGGACCGCTCTTGGAGGTGGCGGAGGAGGGTCTGGAACATTGTCATTAGCATTGGCCTGGCGGCCTCGTCTTGGTCCGGGAGGTATAAGAGGCACCTCATCCTCTCCAATTTCATCTACCTCCTCCCCCGCAAGCACGTTTCCAAGAGGGTCATTCGCGTTTAAATCCATTTGGTACCTGTAGTAATCACACACGCAAATTAGTAAATAAGAAGGAAAGAAGAACAACACACAAAACTAACTAAATAGATAGCCAAAACCGTTAGCTCCCCGGCAACGGCGCCAAAAAGTGATCGCTGCCAACTCCACACTACTATAAAGTAGGAAGAGAGGGTCGCAATAGCTTTTACCCGATATGAGGGTCGGGATCGAATTCCTCAGAGAGCTAGATATTGGAGCTGGGTATCTATCTAGACTAGAGTTGTGTAATTGTTCTAAATGTCACTTCCAACATTTTTGGTTTTTTTTCAATTATAAACTACTATTATCAAACTACTAATTGAAACTAGATTATGCTACGAAATAATTGCTAAGGTTGTATCTAATGGGAAGAAGGGCACTAGGGTCATGACTTCACCTAGGTGGCTAATTGACGGGTAGATGTTACTAAGGTTCGATTGACAGAATTGGGGCTTATGCTATAACCGTTGCACAATTTTACCCACTCTCACACCTCTCGGTAGAGAGATTGATTTTGCCCACTTGACTCTCTCGAGACCAAATGGGTAGGCAAATTAGATCAAGCAACTAGGGTTCAAGTAGGGTGATTACACTCTCGAGGTTTAACCCGTTAATTGGGACTATCATTTCTCATGAGTCCATCCCAATTCCTTGTTAGGTCAATTTTGGAGACTTAGACTCTATTTCTGAAGAAGAGTCAAATCCACAAAGCACAAATCAGTGTTTGCCACCACCAACTTATAGATTAAAACATAAAATCAACCCAAATAGCAAACACACATAGTCAATCTAACCCTAGATGGCAACACCGATCAATTACCCACACTAGGGTTGAGCCACAACCCTAGATAATGGGTTTAGCTACTCATGCTTGAAGGAGAAAATGAAGAAATAGATGAAGAACAAGACATATTAATTAAACACTAAATTAAAGTACAAGAATCTGTCGTTAATTTGAAGCTAAGATTCCAAAAATGGCTACAAAATGAGTCTCACGAGCACAGCTCAAAATCTGGAAATGGCTGATGACCTAGAAATGGTAAAATGTTCTATTTATACTAGGCTAGAAAAACTGGAAAAAAATACCCCTGCGGGGTCAGCGCGGGCCGCATGAAATGGACCGCGGCCGCGCTGGGCTCTTTGACTTCAATTCTGAGCTCTCTGAACTTGGCCTCCACGGGCCGCGTAAAATGGACCGCGGCCGCGGAGGAAGCTGGCGCGGTCCACACAATCATGACCGCGGACCGCATGGCTTGGACTGGGCATAATTCCATCTCTCTGAATCTCTTGTCCGCGGACCGCACAAAAAGGTAGTGCGGCCGCGGAGCCTTCACCGCGGACCGCGCTATGTGTACCTCGACCGCATCGCCTGAAGCCTGGTTTTGCCAACTCTCTGAACCATCTAGTGCGGCCGCATTCGACTTTGTGCGGTCCGCACTAGGCTTGTTTTCCCTCAGTTTACTTGGTCTTTGATACTTGAGCAGGTTTCACTCCTTGTGAGCCGATCCTTGACATTTCGTCACTTTGTCGACCAAACCCGCAATCAAGCACAACTTATGAGCCTTTTGGGACTATTTTGTAATAATTTATATTCAAAGCATAGGCAAGTAGGAGCATAAAACACGTTAAAATCCCTACTTATCACACACACTGTGGCAAGACTGGTCATTACAAAAATGAATGTAATGCAAAAGAAAAGACCAGTCAAAAGAACAAAACCTTTGTTCAAGAGAAAAATAGGCTGCCTGGGTGGGCCAAAAGGAATTTAATTTACCCCTTTGCCTATAGAAAGGGACCCAAACTAGTTTGGGTTCCTAAGACTAACCCCTGATTTCTTTTTGCAGGCCCAAGTGAAGGGAAGTAGCCAAATATGGTACATGGATAGTGGCTGCTCAAAACATATGACTGGAAGCAAGAACCAGTTCCTTTCACTTGAGGACTTAAAAGGAGGTAATGTCTCCTTTAGAAATGGGAAGAAATGTGTGATTATTGGGGTTGGAAAGGTAGGTAATACAGACTCACATTCCATTGAGAATGTCTACTTGGTAGATGGCTTGAAATATAGCCTAATCAGTGTGTCACAACTGTGTGACAGAGGTAACCTTGTAGCATTTACCTCTACCAAATGCTTTGTAATTAATCTTACCACTGACAAGATTATTTTGCAGGGAAAAAGAGTTAACAATATTTACATTGTAGATTTGTCCACTCTTTCAGAAAATGAACTCACTTGCTTGAGTGTGTTGGATAATGATCCCCTCCTGTGGCACAAGAGACTTGGTCATGCAAGTCTGAATCAACTCAACAAATTAGTCTCCAAGGACTTGGTAATAGGGTTACCTAACATCAAGTTCAAGGAAGACAAAGTTTGTGAGGCCTGTGCAAGGGGGAAGCAGGTAAGATCATCCTTTAAAAGCAAGAAAATGGTAAGCATAACCAGGACGATGGAACTGGTTCATATGGATCTCTGTGGTCCAATGAGAACACTGAGCAGAGGTGGTAAGAAATATGTGATGGTACTTGTTGATGATTATTCTAGGTTTACCTGGGTAATATTGTTAACATCTAAGGATGAAGCATTTGACATGTTTACAGCCTTTGTTAGAAAAACTCATAAACAACTAGGTAATCAACTTGCATCAATCAGGTCTGATCATGGAACTGAATTTGAAAATGCTAAGTTTGCTGAATTTTGTGATGAGCATGGTATAGATCATAATTTCTCTGCCCCTAGGACTCCTCAACAAAATGGAGTAGTTGAAAGAAAGAATAAGACTCTTGAAGATATGGCTAGGACTATGCTTCTTTCTAGTAAACTGCCCCATAGCTTTTGGGCAGAGGCTGTAAATACTGCATGTTATATCATTAATAGATGCATGACTAGACCCCTCGTAGAGAAGACTCCCTATGAGTTACTTAAAGGGAGAAAACCAAATATATCCCATCTTAGGGCATTTGGATGCAAGTGCTTTGTGCACAATAATGGAAAGGACTCCCTAGGTAAGTTTGATCCCAGAAGTGATGAGGGAGTATTCTT
>NW_017677311.1:7092-27093 GCF_001879085.1 Nicotiana attenuata
TGGTTCTGGTGAAGCTGCTGAAGGTTGGTTAACTTAAGTTCACAGAGAGATGAACCTGGTTCATCAGTTGAAGAGACCCTAGCAGACCTCTTGAATAGGGTTGGGGCGAGTTATGATCCAAAGAAAAGAAAACCTACCACACCAAAAGCCCCCAGTGCTCCTAAACCCTCAAAGAAAAGAAAGGCTTCATCCCCAACAACTACTGAATTCTCATTGCCAAAGGCTAGAGCTACAAGAAGTAGGGTGAAGCAGAGTGAGAGTGATCTCCAAAAGGCTCTAGCTGAGAGTAAAAAGAAAAAGCTGGCTAAAGGAAAATGGAAGGTTGCAGAGTCCTCAGAAGCTGTTGAAGTTGAGGAGATGGAACTGGTCCATCAGGAGGAAATTACACCAGTGGAGGTTTAGACCCCCAAGCCCAAAAAGCCCAAGACTTCTTCCAAGAAGTCTTCCTCTGTGTCTGAGGCTTCTGAACCTTCATTAGCCTAGAGGACAAGGTCTGCAGTGAAAAGTAAACAAGTGAGAATTTCTGAAGATGAGGAATGGAGTGGAGAAGAAGAAGAAGATGAGTCTTGCCAAGACAAGTTTGCCATGTTTGGCAAAAGGAAGATTTTGAAGGGTAGACTGCTAAAAGACCTGGTGAAACCAGGAATGATGAGACTGGTGGATGCCTTGACTGCTCAGGGGTGGAAGGACATGGTCCTTCAGATGGATGGAAGGCTAGCCAGGAATGAGATTATTGAGTTCATGGCTAATGCAGAGGTTAAGGATGGCAAGGTTAGCAGCCTAGTGAAAGGAGTTCATGTCCTTTGATGCAGCAAAACTGGGAGAGATCCTTGACATACCCTCTGAAGGGTTTGATGACTATACAAGGCAAAGGTGGCCTTGTCTGGACTCCCTCCCTACTGCCCTTGAAATAACCAGGAGGTTCTGTGATGCTGAAGATGTGAATGAGGCTAGGGCTCTTGTTCAGGAAAGTGAAGCCAAGGATGCTGAGCTAGCTAGGCTAAAGGCCCGTGTGGCAGAGGTGGAATCTGAGAGGGATGCTCTCAGGACTGAGCTTGCTAAGGAAAAGGAGAAGAATGATGGAATTCTTCACAATATGTTGAATCTTCTCCAAGCCCAAAACCAACCTTTTAGCTCCCCCAAGCCTTAGGAATTCTAGCCTTTATCTCTTGAACCTGTCTAGTACCTTCAGTGACCCGGATTAGGGATTTTTCTTTCTTTTTGCTCATGGTTTGAATATTTTTGTTTTCTAGTTGTGGATTGTGGTAGCAACATATCTTCTATCAATGATATCTACTGTCTTTTGCTCTTGATTAATGTTAATCTTTCCTTGGTAGTGTAAATATGTTTGCTTGATTACTGATGATTAATCCATGATTGCACTTGCAGTTGTCCCAGTGGACATGAGTACTTATTAAAATCTAGGACTCATACTTTGTATGCAACTTTTCGATGATGCCAAAAGGGGGAAGAGATTGTGCTTTACATATTCTGAATAAGTGATATTTATAACCTAATTAACCTGGTCCTTGATGATAAGGAATTTTCTAAAAACTTTGTATTGGTGGTTAAGCTGAGTTCTTACAGGATCCAAGTAAGTAAAAAGCACAGAGTTTGTCATCATCAAAAAGGGGGAATTTGTTGGCCCAAGAACAGGTGAAGTTTTGAAGACTGACAAAAGAACTCAGACATGGACCAGGTCCACCTTGTGAAACACAGTCATGATCGACCCAAACATGTGAGATGCACGTGAAGGAGATAAATCTAACTTATCAGAAGTAATATCTTCTGATCTGATCGAAAAGGTTACATACTGGATAAGGAGAGAAACACTCCTTACATGAAGAGAACACAGTTTCAGAAGAGGATAGTATTAGAGTATGAGATCAACTAGAACTCTTCTATGATAGGACTGTAGAATCTGTATCCTAGTTAATCTCTAATCACTAACCCATTAAATATCAGTGCTGTTCTCTTTTACAAGTAATGCACATAAGCAGAAGTTAAACGTAAATTGAGAGCAAAAGAGCAAGGCAATTTTGCAAGCAATTTATGTGTGATTCAAGCATGGAATCCTGAAGCTACTTGAACAAGATAGAAGAACCAGTTCCAAGTGTCTGTCTTTTATTTCTAGTTCAATTGTAGTAGGTGATTTTACATTGTACCTTTCAGCTTTTATAGAAGCAATTGTATTAGGTACTTAGAGTGTTCAAGTTAGAGTTAACTTGAAGTTGTCGCAATAGTTGAGGCTGTGTGCCACAATGGGATTAGAGTTAATCCTTAGGTTTACAAAGAGTTTTGTAAATGCTGTTTTGGCTCAGTGATTTTAGTGGAAGTTTGGGAAAATCCTACTGAGTAGTAGGTCGTGGTTTTTTCACCTTTTGAGCCAGGTGTTTTCCACGTAAAAATCTCTGTGTTCTTTATTTTCTATATTTATTATTCCGCAAACAGCAGTAGTTGGAACACCTAGAAGAACCAGGTCCTTCTATAGTTCAGATAAGCGAAAATTGGGTACCACACAAATCATCCCCCCTCTTGTGTGGCATTGACGTTTAAAACATCAGGAAGCTTGGAAGGCTTTTGATTCTTTGCACCCAGACTTCTCTAGAGATCCTCAGAATATTAGATTGGGTCTTTCAAGTGATGGTTTCAACCCGTTTCAGACCATGAGCATTTCTCATTGCACGTGGCCTGTTATGTTAATGAACTATAATTTATCACCGTGGATTTGCATGAAGCCGGAGTATATAATGTTGTCTATGATCATTCCTGGTCCATCATCTCCCGGAAATGATATAGATGCGTACCTGCGTCCATTAATTGAAGAATTGAAGGAGCTATGGGAAACTGGGATAGACACATTTGATGCTGAAACCAACCAATCTTTCTGAATGCGTTCTGCCTTATTATGGACACTTAGTGACTTTCCAGCATTAGCAATGCTTTCAGGATGGAGCACCAAGGGGAGATTAGCATGCCCAACTTGCAATTATGACACGTGTTCTCAATATCTCAAACATAGTCACAAGAAGTGTTACTTGGGCCATCGAAGATTTTTGCCTCGTGATCATCCATTTCGAAGAGATAAGAAGTTTTTTGATGGTAAGGAGGAGCATAGACCTGCACCTGCTCCTTTGTCCGGTGAAGAAGTGTTTGAAGAGCTGCTTGAATTCAACAATATCTTTGGAAAGAGCACTAAAAAAGGCCTCGGAGTGATAAGGGTCTGTGGAAAAAGAGATCCATTTTTTTGAATTGCCATATTGGCTGCATAACAAATTGAGGCACAATCTTGATGTGATGCACATCGAGAAAAACATATGTGATAGTTTGCTTGGGACTTTATTAGAAATAGATGGAAAATCAAAGGATCATGAAAAATCTCGCTATGACTTACAAGAAATGGGGATATGAAGGAGCTACAACCAAGAATAAATAATGATGGAACTATAAGTGTGGCTAAATCTTGTTTCTACATGGAACCAAAACAGAAAAGTTTATTTTGTACTGTCATAAAAAATGCTAAATTACCAAAAGGGTGTGCTTCGAATATTTCAGAACGCGTGCAAGTTAAGGAGATGAAAATATCAGGGTACAAGAGTCATGACGCTCATTTTATAATGCATTACTTGCTCCAGGTTGCTGTTAGAAAAGTGTTGCCCAAGAATGTTTCATTGGCCTTGATTAGGTTGGGAAATTTTTTTAGAGCTATATGTAGTAAGGTCATAAGGCGAAGAGATCTTGAAACAATGTAGTATGAAATTGTTGAAATAACATGCGAGCTTGAAAAGATTTTCCATCCAACATTTTTTGACATAATGCCACATTTGCCTATTCATTTGGTGAATGAAATTGAGCTTGGGGGTCCGGCTCATCTCCGTTGGATGTATCCCATTGAGAGGAACCTATGTAAGTACAAGACATTTGTACGTAATCGATCTAGTCCAGAAGCGTCAATAGCAGAGGGGTTTGTGGCCGATGAGTGCTTGACTTTCTGTTCGAGATATCTACATGATGGTGTTAAGACAAAATTTAGTAGGTACCAAACTGTGGATGATGAGTGCTCTCAAAATTTGTCACCTATATTCCCTAATATAGGTCATCCAATTGGAAGTAAGAAAAAAAATACTTTTGTCATGGATTCGCAGTTATGCTTTGAAGCACATCGATATGCTCTATTCAATACTGGAGATGAACAAATGGAAAAGTTTATCGAGTAAGATAAATCATATAAACATTTATTTATATTTATACAATTTTTTTATTATATGATTAAAATTGAAATGTTCTTGATTGCAGGGAGCATAAGAATTTAACTGTTATTCATAGTAGATCAAATGCATGGGTAAGAGCGAGGGATCACAGTCGGGAATTCAGCAATTGGTTTAAAGAGAAAGTTAAAGTTATTGTTGTGCCAGATTATTTAAGATGGCTAGCCAAAGGACCTAATATGTTAGCCAAAAGATATACGGCATATTTTATTAATGGATACCGATTTCATACCAAAGAACGGGATTTCCGATGCAAGACTCAAAATAGTCGAGTGACTTTATCGGCAACAACAGATAGTTTTGCTAGTTCTAGGGACCAAAATCCCATCGATGGTGAGGTTATCTATTATTGATTATTGGGGTTGTTTTAGTGTTGTGCTGTTTAGATGTGATTGGTATCGTAATAAAATAGATGATTATGGGTTAACTCGGGTGTACTTCAATAGATTATGCAGTAGAGATGACCCTTTTGTGTTGGCATCACAAGTTTATCAAGTTTTTTATGTGGAGGATCCAACTGAGAAAGATGTTTATTATGCGAGGAGCAAAGTACCTGTTGGTTTGTATGATCTAGAGAAAGAGAACTGTCCTAATATTGGAGACACATTTTGGAGGGAACCTAATAATGACATTGGTTCCTCATCTAGATTACTTGATGTTGACATTAGATGGTCAAGAGATGATGTACCCGTTGATATCATTGATACTCCATCTAATGCACAAAATTCACATGATACAATGGTGGAAACATCGGAAGAGGAGGATGGGTTTGCCACTGCTGAAGTGTTTAGGTGTTCTGTTTGCACGTTCTCTGTGTGCTTGTTCTCTATAGTCTATTATTGGTTTCATTTGTAGTGTAGTTACCTTTGTATGTGTTATTGTCTGCTGAGCTTACTTCTCTGCCCAGAATCACATTAAGTGTAATTAGTCTCGTTCAGGAACTCCAGGAAGGCACCAACGTATACAATCTATAGTTCTGTTTTATCCAAACTCCAGGAACTCCAGAAATTGGTTCTGTTTCATTGTAGCAATGCTGACCATTTGCTTTTCCCCAATCTCCCACCCTGACAAGTTATGTTTGAAATGTTTCTATAGTAAATTAGTACATCTACTAGTCAGTTTGGTCGAATATGATGTGGCCAATTTTATCGAAACATATCCTCAAGAAAAGAGAACAGTTGAAATGTGAAGATCCTATCACAACTAAGTATAAAGTCTAGATGATGTAAAAGCATATTTCTTAATATTATAAGCCATCCATTTTTTACTGCCCATATGTGCAACTAGGTTGTTTACAAGTACTAGGAGGATCTATAAACATGATAGATAGAGTAAAAAATAGTTCAACAAGTACAATCGTCCAAGCAAGATTTTCTGCAATCCTGCTCAACAATTGAAACCTGAGAAAATGGATATACTCCAAGTTTCAAGTGTTGAATCATGGTGAGATTGTAGGCCAATAATGTAGAGTCGCTGCTTCCACAAGACTCTTCATAAACAAATCCCCGATAGCATCCTTGGAATTTCATTTCATGGTTGACATATAAAAATCCCGGTAAGCAAGAACAAGCACCTGTGCTGCTGCCATTTCTTGCAGTACAATAACTGTTTACACCACAGAATCCGCTGGCTTGGCATTGATTTTGTAGCGATGACCAATTGATTTCCAAGCTCGATTCATCTCTGCCTTCAAAACTTTGTGTATAAAGCCTAAAAATACCATCAGGATCAAGAGTAGCGCGATAAATCACTGTCTTATTTGGTGTTCGAGTTGAGCTATTTGCTATTTCATTCACTTGAAAACCAAAACCATTAGAAGCATTCCCAATTGCAGTAAATCAATCACCTATTGGTTGACTCGTTATTTGTAAAAAATGTCCGAAACCAATACAGAGAATCAAAATAAGTTGAAGTGTCCGCACACTGCTGGCCGAACACCTTTTGCTCTAATTCGCGAGGTTTGATGTTTTATCTTTCTTATTTTTTTTTTAAATTATGAACTTGCTAACTTTATATGGAAAGATTCTTATACCTGTTTTTATGTAACTAGGAAAAAAAGAAGGAAATCTCTGATACTTCAGATACTCTATCAAGTAAGGACATCTTTGTGGCTACAAGAAAAAGAAAACTTGGCCGAGTATACAAAAGCTCATATGACAATACGATTAGTAAAATTGTACGAAATTTCTAATCTAAAGTTTGTTGTGATTATTTTTTTGTTCTTAATTATTGATTCAATTTTAGTTACTTAAAACTCTTTTCTCTCGTATTTGGTTTGTAGGCTGAAATGGAGAGAATACAATCAACTCAGGAAAGTGAAGATGACAGTCATTCAGTTGACGCTTTTGCTTCAGTCATGGGACCTGAACATCCAGGTCGCGTGAGATTGTATGGACGAGGGGTTACCAAGACTTTGTTAAAAGGGCAAAAAGGGAATCTTGGATCTTCTTTAGATGCTGATGAGAGGATGCAGCAGAAAATAGAGGAAATGGAAGAGAGGATGCAACAAAGAATGCATGAAAAGTTGAACGAACAAAAGGATGCTATGGAACAAACTATTACAATGAACGCCATTGCACGACTTCAGCGTCTGAACCCAGATTTACGACTTGATCCTGACATGTTAAGGTTCAGTGCACGTTCACCTGTAGATGCTTCCTCTGCACAACAAGCTGCTGTTCAACTAAACAATCGACCATCTGCTGGTAGTAACAATCAAGGTCAGTACATACCAAATGTTATACATCTTCTTCTATTTCTTCTTCTCCTCCTTCCTTGCTTGGGATTTTGCTTTGGTTCAAGGCAGAGTGGATATGGTAATATCCTTTTTTCTATTTAGTAGGAGTATATGAATAATACTATGAGGATTTAGCATATCTGCGCATAGTTTCTTGATAATTTGCTGATATTACCGCTTTTCTTTACTGGGTCATTTGATTCTTGATTTTTCAATTCCCGATTAAAAAGTTAATTTTAAACAGACATTAATTATTATTTCTATGCACATGTTTATAGGTTTATGTATGATTTGCTGAATTTGCCATTCCTTTATGCTGGGTAGTTTGACTTTTGATTTTCTAATCCCCTTAATACTCACTGACTGACATGAAATCATGAGATTGTGAAAGTTGCTATTCTACTAGTCAAATATTGAATAGAGAAATCACTAGGGGATCGGTTGCTTAGCAACTTAAAGAAGTGTCTTGCGCATATACACATTTGTCACATAACCATAATTAAATAATACTAAGGATTGAAACAAAAAAAGAACAACGGAATTCAAATAATATGAGCACTTTCTAACTCTTGTTTGCGACTGAGGAATTCAAATAATATGAGCACTTTCTAACTCTTGTTTGCGACTGAGATGTAGTTATTATTGTGCTTTCTAACTCTTGCCAGCAAGTCTTATACCATACAAACAAAATGAATGCTGACCAGAAACTTGTTCTACATCCAGATTATTTTCTACATAATATTGGAAGTTGAGAGTGGGGATGTTGGCTTGCTACTAGGCATTCACCAATAATAACTTGAGCCTTAGAACTTATTATGGGTCTGCTTTCTGTATGTGTATTTACTTTCATTAGATCTGCGAGCTGCACGAACTGAACTTTTCGCTGCCTTTGAACGTTGACAACACTCTGAACTTTTCGATACTTTGCTTGTACAAGAATTGTAGCTGTAGCTAGTCTCATGGTACACTTTATTGTTTTTAAACAAGTTCTTGTCATCTGGAGAATTGAACTCAAATTCCTAAAAGAAAATCACATTGAGAACTCAAGAAATTGAGATCCATCAAAATTACTTTGCTTAAAGTATTAAATATTGCCCTGCACATACAATTAATTATAAGCCCTTGAAGGGTAATAACTTTATTTATCCTCTTTTGTAGGTGGAGTAGATCAAGAAATGGATGATGAAGACGATGAAGAACTAGACCTTACTTGAAATGAATGTTGAATTGTTATAGATGAATGTAGGAATCTTTTGTTACCAACATTTTTGAACTTATTTACTCTCTTGAAATGTACTAAACTTATGCACTCATGGAGTAGAACATTTGCTTTATGGATATTATTTGTTTGATGGATAAATTTGTATTAATAATATTTTCATTTTATGATGTATTTAAATTTGAGTGTTATTATAATTTATTATATGTATAAATATTTATTTATAACAGGTGCTATATTTTGGTTTTAACTGAACTGATACAATAGCCTACCAGAAACGTTGCAATAGGACACAAATGGCGTACCAGTAGACAATGTAAACCGTTGCAATAGGTCCCATAAACTGTTCCAAAATGATCTACAAACCGTTCCAAATACAAATATAACCGTTACGATAGCCTAAACAAATCGTGGCTATATTCAACATAACCGTAGCAATAGCTTACATAAGTGTTGCTTTAAATAATATGGTAACGGTTAAAAACGTTGTATAAACAATATAGTAACGGTTTAAAACCGTTCCAATTGAAAAAGATAACCGTTCCAACAGAGAAAGGGAAAACCGTTGTGATAGACGTATCTACTGTCACGGCGATGCAAACCGTTGCAAGAACCGTTCCAGTAGACTTATGGGTACGCCGGCTGATGTGACGGTCTTTAAACCGTTCCAATATTCCTATGGCAACGGTTTGGCAGTCTGTGGGAATGTTTTTTCAACCGTTATCGTAGACCAATTTTTCAGTAGTGAGGTTTAGTGGAAAAGTCCTCCAGGATGGAAATTTCAAAGCACCAGTCATCCACCGTCAAGTCTATTGTCGCCGGCAGGGCAGAGATCGAGTCGTTGATGCAGATCCGAGCCCAATAAAGATGAGATTTGTTCTTGGTGTCATCATCAATACCAACATAGCCACCACATGAGTTCCCAATAGTTCTGAAAGTATCAATCGACCAAGCATGAAGTGGTATCCCAAACGCTTTAACCCATATGTTCTCTGAATTTGGGGCAGCTATTTTCGATCCTGATACCGGAGTCCACCAATCGGGTGACAGTTTCCTACCATTCCAGAACCATTCACCATTTTTTATACGGACTGTTTCTTGCCTTGAGGGGAAGTCGAATAAAAACTGATTATGGTTGATGGGTGTGAATTGTGATTTTGAGGCCAGCAATGATTTTTCACCTGTTAACAAACTATTTCTGTATCACCTCTATGTTTGGGCTGCTGTTGAAAGAGTCATTAAAGCACCCAATCAGGCACTTAGAGAGAAACTCCGAGCTTTCATGAACTGCATTTTCACCTTCCTCCGGGCATTGACGGATTCTTGCAGCAGTGATGTACGACTTGAGTTGTGGATTAGCAAGCTAGAATTTTGGGTAAAACGGCTTCCCTAGGAAACGTTGTATTTTACCAGCGATATCTCCCCAGCAGATCTTTTGGCCCCCAACCAGCTTTCTATTCGTACATAACCGGCCATAGCTATTGAAGTTATACTTGTATTTTTCTCCCCCACCTTCTGCATCGATCTCCCTTTCCCTGTGAAACTTCCAAGAGTGCTTCACACACCCAACGCAAATTTTCCTCATCTATTTTGATACGACTAGTAAATCTGGCGCTGCATTCGATCAAAAGGAACCATTTATCAACATCTTCACTAATATTTATCAACTCAAAGGATTTATCTCCAGAAATAAAGAAAGTTTTCTCTCCCATGGCTATCAAGATGTGTGGGAGTCATCGGAGAATGTTTCAGACTCAACAATTTTATTTCGCAGTTCGCACATCATTCAACTGCAATATTATTAAATCCTTTGTCCATATATTTGTAATTTCTGTTTAACAATAATTTTTTTATTGCATTACATATTTTCCTATATTAATATTCTTTTCCTCTTTTACGCTTATCATCGTCAGGATCCTTGTTTTATTTGTGCTCTCTGCTTGTAAAGTTTCGAGCAGACCTTGACGCTTTTGTATGCTTTTTGCCTTTAAAATCCCATGGTTATAGAAATACAAATACACCTTTAATTTTGTGTGTCAAAATCATAATTATAGAACATGTGGTATAAAAGTAAAGAGGAAACCGCAAATAATCTGACTCACAAAAAGACAAACCCCTTCCTCACGTATATATATATATATATATATATATAAAAACAATAATGCATGGCCCTTACCTAACCAAAATCAAGCAGCTCTCTTTAATTTTATGCCTGTTTATTCTATACTCATGACTATTCCCCTTCTCTTATCCCTTATTCTTCTTCCCTACTCCAACTCAAAACAACGAAGAAATCATTTGTTGAGGGGAATGCTGTCTGGTTCGAAACCATTCACCAAAGTATCAAGAGTTTATTATTTGAATGATTTCGGACCAGGCTTCATTCCCCCCAACTCTAGATTTTTTTCAGCACTAAGAGCCTAGACAGAATGCAGGCTATGTGCCTATAGTTTGAAGTTGATGCTCCTCGCTCCCTCACAGACAAAGACGATCGAATTCAGGACGAGTTCAACTTTTATCCTTTTTCTATTGATGTTTGATAGTTACAGTGGTAGGTAATTTTCACATTATCTATTAGCAAAATTCTGAAGAGAAATATTATATTTATATTTATATTTAATGTGAATTATAGCCATAGAAGTGGTTGTTACTTTGCTCCTCGATCATCGGGGACTTGTTATAAGAAAATTAAAGGTAGTTACCGATTGCGATTTAGGATTATGGGGGTACCAAAATCAAGCACGGATATCTTACAAGTAATTTTCTGGAGTTTTTCTTTTTGGCACTATTTCCTAAAAAATGGATCATAAAATACGAGTTCTTTTTCTTTTGTTTGTTAAGGAATACAAACTTTAGTCCTTCTTTAGCTCTTACCAAATTAGTTGAAAAACAGATTTCTTTTAGTGTGAAAATACGACTAAGTGCAAGAGGAAAAAGTCGAAAATAGAAAAAAACAAAGTTAGGTTTTCACCTTTGAATACAGTTTTAAATGGACTTTGCTTGTAGAGAGTTGCAAAGAATATGTTGTTTGATTTAAGGCTTTAATTTCTTTTCTCTAATCACATTATGGTGACGTAGTTGCATGAGAGAGCTGAAGATATTACAACCCTTTTTCACCTTATGGCTTTCATCATGAATATTAAGCTCCTCTTTAAACTTTTAACTAAAATAGTGGGTCGGATTGGGCCATATTTGCATGAAAATCCAATATCCTACCACGTGGTTTTTAAACTTTAAGGCGTCAAACGACTTTTGTCTTTGTTTAGGAGTTTAAAGGATATGACCCGCATAATTTATTTTTTTTTACTTTTAGGTTTTCTAAAAGATAATTACAGTACATGATCCATAAACCATAATATATGAAATTAATGACAAGAAAAATAAGATAGTTAACATGTCGCAACACATTATTAATGTAAAATGATACTAATTGTCAATGTATGTAAGTTAATTCCATAAGATTTAAACGTATTAGCTTTGATCCAAATCTTGTTATGTAAGATTTTGTTCTGTTTTGTTAGGCTTAGTGTGAAGACGTTGTATATATATCTTTTGGTTGGTTAAAGACATTTTATCTACACAGTGAATTATAATTTATATATATATATATATATATATATATATATATATATATATAGGGAATTACCGGAGAAGGAATATAGACTTGGACCCGTCAGACGTGTTGTTACAATATATTTTGGAAGTTTTCTAAATGCAATCTCAAGACGAGCATAATATCTGTATTGCAAAAAAACAAATCAAATGACTTTTTGGGGTTTTAAGTAATTTGGTTTATGATTATGTTTGTACGTTTTTGCAGAAACTTATTTGAGAGAGAAACAAAAAAAAAATATCCTCATTGCTTGTGGTTGGGAGAAGGGAACAACTTTAATACTAGTATTCCCTTGTTCACATTTTATATTACTAGTATATTTTTCCTTTTAGTTGGTATAAGAATGATATATTGGTATATTTGAAAATAATTTAATTTTATTTTTAATTTAATCTTTAATGAGATAAGTTATAGTCACACATTATTCAAATTATCTTTTTCATGTTACTAATTTCAATCATTATAATTTTTAATATTTTATGTTTACAGGGTTCTGTCCATATGAGCAATATTCACGTGAGGGAATTTAATACCAGTAGTTTGAAGGTAGCTCAAACGTCAATTTTTGACTGGAAAATTTCTCGTGAATTTGCTACAGGAATAATGGAGAATTGTAGAATTTTCAGCTAATAATTAATAATTTTTGCTCCTACATGTGGTCCAATATGGACCATGTCTTATATGAAACTATAATAACTCTTGTATGATTTGAACGTTGATATATAATTTGGTCTACTCAGCAAATTTTTAAGTCTCTCATGCATTCTGCAGACTTTTAATTTGTTTGAAGAGTGTCTTGTTTTCTCTTTTCCCTTTTTTTGAAGCTTTTGCAAGTGTCCCGACAAAAAATTCAAAAAGGTTCTTAACGAAAAAATTATGAAATTGTATAGTAAAATTTAGCATGACCTATATGCAAAATGGTACTCAGATCGATATCAAGAAAAACTACTATATAGAGAAAGAAAAAAAGATAAAAATGAAAACAAGGATCAGTTTACTATATAAAATAATATTTGTTTTAATACTGTCACCTAAAAGATAACTATCATAAAAGTAAAATTAACTATTAATATAAAAATATGACAGGTAACAATAACACTAATATATACGTTGAATCCAGAAAATACACCATACTTTGTCATGCAGAAGCGTGCGGTGCTCTTTACCAAACACACTCATATATCCTTCGTAAGATGGAGCTAGTTCTAACTTCTGACTTCTAACTATATATCTGTCTACCATAAAGATGCAAAAAAATCAGATTTAGAAGAGAAGTATATATTTCGTAATGATTGAGTATAGCATCTTATTTGGCCCATTATTGTATTTGTGGCAAATCTATATGGTAATCAGTACGAAGAAAAAAGCCAACATATCCAAGTGTGTTGATTTGCAAGAAAGTTGCTCAAATCAAATCAACGTGAATGATGGTATCACTCAACATTAACTTTACTTTATAATGATGCATATTTCTTTGGTTTTTATTTTTCCGTACAAGAAAGACAATTTATCTAATTATGCTTGTAAACTATTACATCTAGGGGTGGTCGGGTCGAATATACATGGGTCGAAAAAGAATAATAAAAAATGGATAAACTATTCAACCCTACCCATATTTAATACGGATAGAAAACAAATTAGATAATATGGATATTCATATTATCTATTGCTTTTTGACTATGATAAATTTCAGAAGAATTCCTAGTCTCCCAAACTTGAGAAAAACCCCAATTTGAGTCTTTGCATATGTAGTTAAACTCATTGGTTATCTATTTTTTAAGAGATGTGAATAATATGAATCCTATCCGTATTTGATCCAGTTTAAAAAAGTTCATTCTCCAACTCGTTTTTAGTGAATAATATGAATGAATAACTATATTTATCTATTTGTACTACTAACTATGGGTGTACGTGGACCGGGTTGGTTCGATTTTTATCAAAACCAAATCAAACCAACTATATCTGTTTGGATTGGTTCGATTTTGTCGGGTTTTTCGGGATTTTTGGGGTTTTTTGTTATATGAATATATTTCAATCTTGCTTTGTTAAATTTTTTATAAGTAAATATATGTTTAGTAAAAATTAAAAAAAATTGAAAAACGTATGATCTATTAACATATTCTCATGGGAGAATTTTCTTAGTAACATATGATAGTTATTTTTGTAGTCGTCTGATAATAATTTTTCGTTGGTATACACTTTGAAAGTTAACTGAATTTAATAATTAAACATAAAATCAATATGATACCTATATAATAATGTATTTTATTTAATTTTAAATTATCGAAATACCACTTCAAATTCGAAAAAGATATAAAAATTTAATAGATCTTGACATATGAATGTGGAAGAACAAAGAGATTGACACACTTCACTAACACTTGATAAGAAAGTGATCATACAACCCATTATTCAAAGTTAATAAAATAGAGCACTTCATATTTAACTAAATATTACATCCCATAAGAGAATCGCAAATATTTCTAGATATTTTTTAAAGATTCTATGAAAATTCTTAAAAGTATATATAAAAATTATATATTTATATGTGGGTTTGGTTCGAGGTTTTTTACTCAATACCAAACCAAACCTAATTAGTTTGATTTGATTTTTCGATTTGGTGCAATTTTCTGGTTCGGTTTGTACACCCCTACTACTGGCTATGACACCCCTACTACTGGCTATGACTACTATTTTCGAGAGAAAATATTCTTAGAGGAGTCAAAAGAATTGAAGAGAGACAACTTGAGTGTGTGTGAGGCAAAAGCAGTTCCTTTGCTGGATAAAGCCCCTCACAAAATGGAAGATGAATTCGTTCAAAAACACTTTAAGTGACTTGACTATACTTAATGCAAAATCCAAAAAAAGAAAAAGCATTCAAGTGTAAATTTTTTAAAAGATGAGAAAAGTCTATTTGGAAGCTTGAAAGAGAATTTTTGTTGTGTCCTAACAATAAAAAGCTTTGATTTAACTTTTCACCTTTTCCTTTTCCTTTCTTTTACCTTAATTTTTCTTTATTTTTTATCTTGCATCAGCATGATGTTGCACATGACATAAATCAATAAACTCTTGAAATTGTTCTAAAGCATAACTGAAATTTTACCGTTAACATAGATTCGTTACTTTACTTTGGACAAATAGTTTTGAAAAGGAGAAAGTGCAATCGCCCACATCTAATAGTAAAATGAGTCCGGAATCAAAATGTGGTTCATTTAGACTCAAAATAATTTTTTAGGTGAAAAAAAAGTTACCATTTTATATAAAATGAGGTTATGAACCGCGTTTTACTTTAACGGCCGTTTGGGACGTTAAGGTAAAGCGCGGTTTGTTACCGCATTTTATACAAAACGCGTTAATGAACCGCACTTTACCTGGAAGCTGATAAGACGGCTATATAAAGCGCGGTTCATTACTGCGTTTTATATAAAACGCAGTAACAAATCGCGCTTTATATATATAAATAATCGTCCCCTTCCCTTTTCCCCCACGCTGCACAGATCCCTTCCCCCCTTTCTTTAAAAAATTACAGCGGTCCCCCCTCCATTAACGACCCAAAAAGCTCGTGTGGACCCCACCCATCCCGTAAAAAAATAGATATTGTTGGTCCCACATCCTAGCCAAGCCTTCTATTGTTGTTGGTTGCTTGTTTCGGAGTCAAATTTTCAAATCTTCAACTTTTCGAAAAATATAAATCGAGGTATTCCGATTTAGTTTATGTCCAAACTCGTATAAATAATGCATATTAGCTGTTTTGAATGTGTTGTATGCTGTTTTGTGTTGTTTTTTTTTTCGCGATTAAATTGGTATGTTATTTTTATCTGGACTAAGATATTAATATTGTAAAAAAAATGTAAAAATTGTGAAATCGTTATTATTTGTTAATAAAAATGTTAATAAATTACTATAACTGTTTTATATGTATTTTTGTGAATGTTTTGTGATTACAATGTATTTGTTGTGTTTTATCTGGTTTAAATTATTTATTTACTTAAAGACTAGTAATATAGTGCCATTTTAGGGTAGTAAAATGTAGTGCCTTTTAGCGTAGTATAATGTAGTTCCTTTTAGCGTAGTAAAATGTAGTGCCTTTTAGCGTAGTTTCTCTGTAGTTTAAGTATCTCTTGTACTCAAAAATACGTCAAAATAACTGATAGATCAAACACAAACTCTGTCCAATTATAGTCAACATATAATTGGTGCTACTGGCCGCAAATATCGAGCCTGGAACCCATATATGAATATTTAATAATTAAATATTGTATAATTATAAAAATTAATTATTTAATTTACAAACAAACATATAAAATTAGAAACTAACATGTAAAATAATAAAACTAACAAATAGAAGAATTCAGGATAAATTGGTGTTACTGGGCTCCAAATATCGAGCCTGGAACCCATATGTGAATATTTAATAATAAAAATTAATTATTTAATTTACAAACTAACATATAAAATTATAATAAAACTAACACATAAAAGAATTCAGGATATGTTGGTGCTACTGGGCCGCAAATATCGAGCATGGAACCCATATGTAAATTTTTAATAATTAAATATTGTATAATTATAAAATTTAATTATTTAATTTACAAACTAACATATAAAATTATAAAACTAACATATAATTAATGTTGTTTAATTTACAGTAGATGACATGGAGGTGACGCCTATTCATCCCGGACCTTCCAGCGATGTGCTAATGTCTTTACAGGGCGATCATAGGTCCGCCCACATATGGGAGGGAGAGTTACTGACCCAGACTCTCCGCGTCAGGAGAGTGGACGA
Source organism: Nicotiana attenuata (assembly GCF_001879085.1). NCBI lineage: Eukaryota > Viridiplantae > Streptophyta > Magnoliopsida > Solanales > Solanaceae > Nicotiana > Nicotiana attenuata. Next base: position 23,718 of record NW_017677311.1, read on the forward strand.
CATGTGGGAATTTCTGCATGACAGAGTACTCCATGACCGTGTAGTCACACGCCTGCGGGAGACGGGTTTCTACAGGATTTTGGAGATCGGGCGGCCGCAGCTTGATTGGTCTTTAGTCACGGCCTGATAGAGCGGTGGCGACCGGAGACGCACACATTCCACCTGCCCATTGGCGAGGCCACCATCACACTGCAGGACGTGGAGGTTTTATATGGGCTGCCAATTGATGGACAGCCCGTTGCTCTGCCGCCTGGCATGAGAGAGATGACACGTGTGCAGTACCTGGACATGCTGCAACGGCTCACTGCTTTCCGACCAGAGGATGAGAATGTACTGGCTGGGACCAGTCGTTTCTGTTGACAAGTATTCGACAGTGGTTGGAGGCATTGCATCCTGACATCGATGCCGATATACCGGATTATCATGTTGACCGGTATACGAGGTTGCTGCTACTCGTTATGTTTGGAGGGGTCTTGGTCCCGAACACTTTGGGGAACCTAGTCAGCTTGAGATTTCTTCATCATCTTGAGCGGCTAGATGATTTACCCCAGTACAGCTGGGGCGATGCTGTTCTCGGCTACTTGTACAGGCAGATGTGCCGGGTGTGATGACCCGACCGGTCGTCTTAAGAATTTACGCCCCGATCCCCTATTAACTGCTTTCCCTAAGTTCATTTCTGCTATTTTGGTTTGCCGGGACGTTCGGTGTCAGGATTCGGAGTGTTTTGGGACACTTAGTCCCTAAATGAGAGCTTAAGTGTGGAAAAGTGGTCCGTAGCCGGAACAGTGTGAAGACGACCTCGAAATGGAAATCCGATAGTTCTGTTAGCTCCATTAGGTGATTTCGGGGTTGGGAGCGTGTTCGGAATATATTTTGGAAGTTCGTAGCTCTTTTAGGCTTGAAATGCCGAAGGTTGAATTTTTGAAGTTTCCGGTCCGATAGTGAATTTTTGATCCGAGGGCTGGAATGGAATTCCAGAAGTTGCAGTAGCTCCTCCATGTCATTTGGGATGTGTGTGCAAAATTTCAGGTCATTCGGACGTGTTTTGGTTAGGTTTTTGATCGAAAATGTATTTTGATGGAATTTGAAGTTCTTAGGCTCAAATCCTTGAATTTATCGAGTTTCCGACGTTATCTTAGGTGGTTTAAGGATGGTAAAAGTTTGAATGAGGTATTAGGTGTTATTGGTGCTTTTGGTTGAGGTCCCGGGAGCCTGGGGATGATTTCGGGTGGTTAACGGAGGAATTTTGAAGTTAATGCAGCAGCTGAATGTCCCTCTTCTAGTATTTTCGCATCTGCGGCTTGGGAACCGCAGATGCGGCGCCACAGAAGCGGCTATGTGGCCGCAGAAGCGGCTTGTCCCCTTTTCCCTCAAAAGCCGCAGAAGTGGTGCCATTTCCGCAAAAGCGGAGCCTCAGAAGCGGCTTAGGCATCGCAGAAGCGGAGCCGCAGAAGCGGCCCAGCCATCGCAGATGCGGCCCTGTCCCCTTTAATGAAAACCGTAGAAGCAGTATATTGGTCCGCAGAAGCGGGACCGCAGATGCGGTCTCTTGTCCGCAGAAGCGGAAATACCTGTGCAGATATAGAAATTTCGAGGGTTTGGTTTCATAAGTTAGAAAAATCAATTTGAGCTCGGGTAAGGGCGATTTCCAGAGGATTTTGAAGAGGAGATTATTAGGTAACGTTTCTTTAATCCCTTCTAGTTATATTTCATCATTTTGTAGTTAAATCTATCATTAAAATTCGAATTTGGGGTCAAAATTGGAAGAATTTGGGGTAAAACTTCATAGGCTAAACCATTGAGTTTTGAGTGGGCATTTGACCTCCGATTTGGGAGATTTTTATATGGTTAGACTTGTGAGAGTACGAGGGTTCTGAAAATGTGAAAATCATTCGATTCCGAGGCGTTGGCCTGAAGGGCATTTTGGTCATTTCACCTAATTTCACGCTGTAGCTTTGAATTAAATAGCAAAACCAGTTGTTTGCGATGTTATTTACAATGTGTAATTGAATTGAATAGATTTGGGCCATTTGGAGTCGGATACTCATGGCAAGGGTGTGGTTTCTAGTTGATATTGAGCCGGTTCGAGGTAAGTGGCTTGTCTAACCTTGTGTGGGGGACCTTTCCCCTTAGGATTGTTACTTGATTTTTGAGTGCCTTGTACGTGAGGTGACGAGCGCGTACTTGAGCCGATTGATGAAATTCCGGTTTTTACTTAAGTTATTGAGATTAGTTTCTTTCTTACTTGCCTTACTCTACTTGAAATTATAACTTGTGCTAGTTTAGGAAAAGCATGTTTAGTTGACTTGATTGTTTATTTGCTTAAGTTGTTTTGACTGTTCTACGTGAAGCATGCTAGGCTAGTTCTATCTGTGTTTGTATTTCGTACTTCATTCCTTGGTATATTTCTGGCTGTGGTTGTGCATTTACATTGGGACTACGGATGTAGGATTCCGGTAGCTCCCCCCCCCCCTTGTCTGTTTACTTTGGGACTACGGTTTCGATTCCCGGTAGATCCCCCTGCACTTTTACTTTGGGACTGCGGGTTAGATTCCCGATAGATCCCCCTGCACATTGATGGTTGGACTACGGGTCGGTATCCTGGGAGATCCTTCAGTTTGGTACATGACTTGGACTACGGGACGGTATTCCAGGAGTTCCACTGGACAGTTGAGAAAAGGGCAACAGGACGGTATCCTGGGAGACCCTCATTGGTATCATTGACATTGAGCTGTATTTGCTCTGTGTTTACTCTGTCTTATGTAGTTGTTATTACCTCGTTGACCTGCCTTATCTCACTGTTGTACTCATTATTTCTGTCAGATTCTCATACTGTTAATTAATACTATATTTTACCTCAGTAGGGCCCTGACCTTCCTCGTCACTACCCAACCGAGGTTAGGCTTGGCACTTACTGAGTACCGCTGTGGTGTACTCATGCCCTTCCTGCGCATGTTTTTCATGTGCAGATCCAGGTACCTCTTCTCAGGCGCACTATCCTTGAGGCGAGGAGATACACGGAGACTTCGAGGTATATCTGCAGCGTCCGCAGACCGAAGAGTCTTCTTCCTTATTCTAGCTGTAGAGCTGTTATCCTATCATACTTTTGATGTAGATATTCTGGAGACTAGAGTACTTATGGTAATTCTATTAGCCTGTGTTTCCCGTGAGTTTCCGGGTTTTGGGATTGAGTTGTATACTTCCGCATATCTTTAGAGTTGTATAGGCCAGACAGCCTTATATTCAGTTGTTATTTTTCATATGTTCAGTTTAAATTGATTATTCCTCAAGTTAAATTGTTATTTCCGCACTGTTAGGCTTACCTAGTTGTAGGAACTAGGTGCCATCACGACATGTTCATTGAGGGTGAACGGGG
>NW_017677311.1:28032-31844 GCF_001879085.1 Nicotiana attenuata
GGTGCTATGACCGTTTCGGAGTATGTTATCCGTTATACCAGATTGTCCAGGCATGCACCGGCATTGGTTGCTACAGTTCGGGAGAGAGTTCGCAGGTTCATTGAGGGTCTTATTCCACCCATCAGATCTAGCATGGCTCGAGAGTTGGAGATGGACATTCCTTATCAGCAGGTAGTGAGCATTGCTAGGAGGATTGAGGGAATGCTCGCCAGGGAGCGAGGGGAGAGGGAGGCCAAGAGGTCTCGAGAGTCGGGCCACTACTCTGGTGCCCGTACCCCATCAGCAGGTCGTTATGGCAGAGGTTATGCGGGTCGCCCTGTTCATTTAGCTCTTCCAGCAGCCGGTAGTGCTCCAGCTCCACCTACACCTCAGGAGCCTTACTATGCACCTCCAGTTTCTAGCGCGCCTCCTGCGCAGGGTGCTTCTAGAGGTCAGTCCAGCAGACCTGGCCCTAGTCAGTCACAGCCACCGCGTCCCCCCAGAGCTTGTTTCGAGTGTGGTGATACACGCCACATGGTTAGGGACTGCCTTAGACTTGGTAGGGGTGCATCTTTACAGACTGCTCAGCCACAACGTGCTCCTCAGAGTTCTCAGGCCATGATCACAGCTCCAGCTGCTACCCCACCTGCCCAGTCGGCTAGGGGCGGAGGTCGGGGAGATAGAGGTCGCCCTCGAGAGAGGGGCCGGGCCAGATATTATGTTATTCCTGCTCGTACTGAGGCTGTTGCCTCTGACTCTGTCATTACAGGTATTATATTGGTTTGTCACAGAGAGGCATCGGTCCTATTCCATCCGGGCTCTACTTATTCTTATGTGTCTTCTTACTTTGCTCCTCATTTGGGTGTGCCTCGGGATTCTTTGAGTGCCCCCGTTTATGTTTCTACTCCTGTGGGAGATTCTCTTGTTTGGACCGTATTTATCGGTCGTGTTTGGTTACTATTTGTGGTTTTGAGACCAGAGCAGACTTATTATTACTCGGTATGGTGGATTTTGACATTATTTTAGGCATGGACTGGTTGTCGCCCCATTTTGCTATTCTTGATTGTCACGCCAAGACCGTGACGCTGGCTATGCCAGGTATTCCGCGTATTGAGTGGAGTGGTACTTTAGATCACACTCCCAGTAGAGTTATCTCTTTTCTTAAAGCTCAGCGTATGGTTGAGAAGGGGTGTGCCGCATATTTAGCTTATGTGAGAGATGTCAATGTTGATACCCCTTCTGTTGACTTAGTTCCAGTGGTACGGGATTATCCCGATGTGTTTCCAGCTGATCTTCCGGGCATGCCGCCCGATAGAGACATCGATTTTGGCATTGATCTGTTGCCGGGCACTCAGCCCATTTCCATTCCTCCGTATCGTATGGCTCCTCCTGAGTTGAAGGAGTTGAAGGATCAGTTATAGGAATTGCTTGGTAAGGGTTTTATTCAACCAAGTGTTTCACCGTGGGGTGCTCCTGTTTTGTTCGTGAAGAAGAAGGATGGTTCTATGCGTATGTGTATTGATTATCGCCAGCTGAATAAGGTTACAGTGAAGAACCGTTATCCTTTGCCTCATGTTAATGATCTGTTTGACCAGCTTCAGGGCGCATAGGTGTTTTCTAAGATTGACTTGCGCTCAGGTTACCATCAGTTGAAGATTCGGTAGCCAGATATCCCGAAGACTGCCTTCAGGACTCGGTATGGTCATTACGAGTTCCTTGTTATGTCATTTGGGCTGACCAATGCCCCAGCAGCTTTCATGAATCTGATGCACAGTGTGTTCAGACCATATCTTGACTCGTTCGTCATTGTTTTTATTGATGATATTCTGGTGTATTCCCGGAGTCAGGAAGATCATGAGCAGCACCTGAGGACCGTGCTTCAGACCATGAGGGAGAAGAAGTTATATGCAAAGTTCTCAAAATGTGAGTTTTGGCTGGGTTTTGTGGCATTCTTAGGCCATGTGATTTCGAGTGAGGGTATTCGGGTGGATCCGAGGAAGATAGAGGTCGTGCAGAGTTGGCCCAGGCCGTCCTCAGCTACAGAGATTCGCAGTTTCCTTGTCTTGGCGGGCTACTACCGTCGCTTCGTGGTGGGATTTTCATCGATTGCTGCCCCTATGACTAGATTGACCCAGAAGGGTGCCCCATTTCAGTGGACAGAGGAGTGTGAGGTGAGCTTTCAGAAGCTCAAGACAGCTTTGACTACAGCCCCAATTTTGATGTTGCCTACCGGTTCGGGGTCTTATACTGTCTATTGTGACGCCTAGAGAGTTGTCCTTGGAGCGATGTTGATGCAGGACAGTAGGGTGATTGCCTACGCGTCCAGATAGTTGAAGATACATGAAAAGAATTACCCTGTCCACGACCTTGAATTAGCTGCCATTGTTCATGCCTTGAAGATCTTGCGTCATTATTTGTATGGTGTGCCTTGTGAGATCTATACTGATCATCGGAGTTTGCAGCATTTACTCAAGCAAAAGGATCTCAATACGCGTCAGAGGAGGTGGTTAGAGTTTCTAAAGGATTATGACATTACTATTTTGTATCACCCTGGCAAGGCCAATGTAGTGGCGGATGCCTTGAGTCGCCGGGCGGAGAGTTTGGGGAGTTTGGCATATTTACCAGCTTCAGAGAGGCCTATGGCGATGGATGTTCAGGCCTTAGCCAGCCAGTTTGTGAGATTGGATCTTTCGGAGCCCAGTCGGGTTCTAGCTTGTGTGGTTTCCCGGTCTTCCTTATTTGATCGTATCAGGGAGCGGCAGTATGATGACCCTCATTTGCTTGTCCTTCAGGACAAGGTTCAGCGTGGTGATGCCAGAGATGTGACCATTGGAGATGACGGGGTATTGAGGATGCAGGGCCGGATTTGTGTGCCCAATGTTGATGGTCTTCGAGAGTTGATTCTAGCAGAGGCCCATAGTTCGCGGTATTCCATCCATCCGGGTGCCGCGAAGATGTATCAGGACTTGAGGCAACACTACTGGCGGAGGCGGATGAAGAAAGATATAGTTGGTTATGTGTCTAGATGCCTCAACTGCCAGCAGGTGAAGTATGAGCACCAGCGCCCGGGTGGGTTGCTTCAGCAGATAGAGATTCCGGAGTGGAAATGGGAGCGCATCACCATGGACTTCGTATCGGGACTCCCGCGGACCTTGAAGAAGTTTGATGCCATTTGGGTCATTGTGGATCGGCTGACCAAGTCTGCTCATTTCATTCCTGTGTGTACCACTTATTCATTGGAGCGGTTGGCGGAGATTTATACCCGGGAGATTGTCCGTCTGCATGGTATTCCAGTTTCTATTATTTCGGACAGAGTTACCCAGTTCATATCGCGGTTCTGAAGAGCCGTGCAGCAGGAGTTAGGCACTCGGGTTGAGTTGAACACAACATTTCACCCCCACACAGACGGACAGTCCGAGTGCACTATTCACATTCTTGAGGATATGCTCTGTGCTTGTGTGATTGAGTTTGGAGGGTCTTGGGATCATTTCTTGCCACTGGCGGAGTTTGCTTACAACAATAGTTATCAGTCCAGCATTCAGATGGCGCCGTATGAGGCTTTATATGGTAGGAGGTGTAGATCTCCGGTGGGTTGGTTTGAGCCGGGTGAGGCCAGGCTATTGGGCATAGAGTTAGTTCAGGATGCATTGGAGAAGGTTAAGACGATTCAGGATAGACTCCATACAGCCCAGTCCAGACAGAAGAGTTACGCGGACAGGAAGGTTCGTGATGTTTCATATATGGTTAGTGAGCGGGTTCTACTTCGGGTTTCGCCTATGAAAGGCGTCATGAGGTTTGGGAAAAAGGGGAAGTTGAGTCCGAGGTTTATTGGC
>NW_017677312.1:0-1390 GCF_001879085.1 Nicotiana attenuata
TGAAAATTATTGGTATTAGCAAGAAAGATCAGGAGGCAATTTTAAGAGTGGTAGCATTTTTTATTCATCTTGTTTTCCGTGACACACATTCGAGCCTCGCCAAGCTCGTTATTATTATATCAGTATTGATCTATTTGAACCTTGAGGACAAGATTCTTATTGAGGTCGGGAGTATTATTATGAATCGTCCCAACCCAATATGGACACCAACAAAGATGTCACACAAATAGACATTGGGTTGAGAAGAAGCAATTGGGACAGGCCTTCACAAAAGGTTAATTTGGGATCTAGGATGAGGGCTTCGTTAAATAGTATGGGCTATCGCTATTAGTAGGTATTGTGAATTATGTGCCAAGGCAACTCTCTGTTTCTCATTCCCGTTTCTTCTGGAATCTCATCTCCTTCTTCAGTCTATCTTCTCATCTCCTTCTTCAGTCTATCTATTCGTAGTTGTTACTTCCAGCATTTCTGCATTTCCATTTGCATTTTAACCAATTGAGGCGTTGCATTTACTTTAAGAGATTGTAATTGAACTCCGGCTTTATTAATATAGTTGAGTATTTTGGTTATTGTTCCATTAGAATCTCAGTTCGCTATAGACCACAATAATAAACATGGTGATGTTTCGCTTAAAGTATACTCCCTCCGTTTCAAATTAAATGAGGTAGTTTGACTCGACACGGAGTTTAAGGAAGAAAAGAAAGACTTTTAAAATTTGTGGTCTTAAAAGCTTTAGGGGTAAAGCTTTGTGGGGCCATGACTTTTGTGTGGTAATAAAAGCTTCTCATTAAGGGTAAAATGGGTAAAATGAGGAGTTTAAAGTTGGATTATTTTCAATTTTAGAAATGTGTCATTTATTTTGGAACAGACTAAAAAGAAAAGTACCTCATTTAATATGAAACGGAGGGAGTATATATTTATATGTATATCGCCTCATGTTTTACTTTTGTTTCGTGGATTTAGGATGTAAAATGTGTTTATTTATATTAATTTGAGGTGTTTTTATGTGTAGGAATGATCCGGGAGAAATTGAGGGCGAAAGGTGCGAGATTAGAGCGAAAACGGATGAAAAAGATAAAAAGGGAATTTCCAGTGCCATAGTCAGCGCCTAGCGCTACCTGTGGCGCTAGAGATAGAAGAGTTAACAAACCAACGTCAGGGACGGTGCCCCAACTCGTATAAAAGGGGTCCTAAACCTAATTTGGAGGGGAGCTAACAAACTTTGAAGGAGAATTCATGTGGAGGAACACACACCACGCTTGGAGGAGTCTTCTAACTAGTTTTTCTTCTCTTCTCTTCCTTTAATTTCATAGTTCATTAGTTCTAGAGTTTTGGGTGCTACGTGGACGTTGTAGTTTGAAGCTTGAATTGTTCTTATTATTATATCATA
>NW_017677312.1:4726-5881 GCF_001879085.1 Nicotiana attenuata
TTTTTTTTGTGTTTTCAAGATTATAAAAATAAAGATAGGGTACTATTTTTGTATATTTTTTTTAAGATTAAAAATGACTATAAAATATTAATAAACCTATTTTTTTGTAATTTTCCATTTTCTTGTAATAAAATAAAGTAAAATAGTAAAAAGTAGTTGAAATGGCGATATTAGGCCTAAACTAAATATTTACATGCTAAAATAGGTAAAATTTCGGGGAGGGTCAAAAATCACATGTCAACAGTGAGGATTCAAAGGATACTTAAGGGTTAACAAGCATTTATGAAAGAATTTTTAATACTCAGGTTTCAGAAGTCTTAACCAAGTGAGGCAGGGTTATCATATATACCTTCATGTATACCCTAACTAGAATGATTTAACAGCAAAATCAAGTATAGAATGAGAACATTCAATAGAGTATGGCATGATAAGCATGAAGACTACAACAGCACCCTTAAGTATAGAATAAAAGAACTCAAAAGAATACAACATGATGAGCATGAGGATTATAACAAAATAGAATATAGCATGATGAGCATGAAAATTATAATAGAACATTAGAGTAAAGTCGTAAGTCTAGAAAGATATGAGAAGTCATCAAGGCATGTCAAGCAACTTAATCACATAGGTTGTTCAATACAGAGATTGGAGTCATTAAAGTCATTAATTGATATTTTTCGCATGGGACTTGTTCCTTTAGCATGTATTGATCATGTGATACTGATTTTGAATAGATTCGGGATGATTTGAGGCCGAGTCGAGCGGCAAGGGCATCGCGGAGTAGAATTTCGTCCGGTTTGAGGTAAGTAATAATTGTAAATCTAATCTAGAGGGTATGAAACCCCGCAATTTTGTACTATTTTGATAAATGAGGTGACGCACATGCTAGGTGACAGGCGTGTGGGTGTGCACCAGTAGGGATTGTGACTTGGTCCATCCTATGGCAATTGTAGAGTTGCATATTTCAAAAAATTCTATACGATATCTATGTGCTTTAGAAATGATTCTGTTAACTTAAGCTGAATGCCATGTTTGGGGCCTTGTGCCATGCTGTTTGGACCCTCGATGGGTATTTTTACGTACTATCCTCACACTGTTTTGATTCGAAAGTCATATCCTCAATCATGATTTTTTACCTGTTTATTGTTTGATTCT
>NW_017677312.1:7042-26201 GCF_001879085.1 Nicotiana attenuata
AATTGAATAATGTTTGATCCTGTTGGTATCGGGCCCGTATTTTGGTTTCGGAGCCCGTTACAGGTTTAATATGGTAGTTAAGTCATGTTTGTGAAATTTGCGGAGAAACGGGACTGATTGACGTGATTCGGACGTCCGGTTTTAAAGATAGAAAACTTTAAGTGTTCTTGAGAATTACATGGATTTTCATGCTAAATTAATAGTTTTAGGTGTTATTTTACCGATTTAATCGCATGAGCAAGTCTGTGTGATGTGTTAAGACTTGTATGCATATTTGGTTTGGAGCCCCGAGGGCTCTAGTGAGTTTCGAATAGGCTACGAGATATTTTAGACTAAAAATTCTGGTGTTTTTGGCTTCTGTTGTCATCTGGTATATCCTTCTTCGCGTTCGAGAAGGAACTCTCACGAATGCGAAGAGTAAATTTTATCTGAGGAGGAACTCCTTCTACGCAAACGCGGAGCATTGGGGGCATTACCCATCGCGAACGCGACCTGGCTATCGCGGATGTAAAGGCCATTTGGCAGGGACCTTGGGGAGGGGCGAAAATACTCTATGCAAACGCGGCAAGCGGCTCGCGAATGTGAAGGTCGGGGGGTATACCTTTGTGAACGCGTACGATATCTCACGAACGCGAAGGCCCTTCTAGCCAATGCTTCACGAATGCGACAGACCACTCGCGAACATGAAGAAGGCCTGTCCAGTGTTTTAAAAATAGAACCAAAGATGGGATTAGAAAAAAATTTCATATTTTCTCCCGTAGAACTCGACCTTGGGTGATTTTTGAAGTGGGGATTCAACACCAAATCATAGGTTCGTGTTCTAAGACTCATTTCTTTCAATTTCCATCAACACCCACTAGATTTCTAGGCCTAAATCTTGTTCTTCAAGGGTAGAAATTAGGGATTTTGGGAAAATTGGGGATTTTACAAATTTAGGAATTTAGACCTCGATTTAGGGTTGGATTCTGAAACTAATTACATATTTGGGCTCGTGGGTGAATGGGTAATCGGGTTTTGGTCCGAACTTTGAGTTTTGGCCAAGCGGGACCGGGGTCAATTTTTGAGTTTTTGGGAAGAATGTTGGGAAATCTATAATTTTGCATTAGAATTGATTTCTTTGGCATTAATTGATGTTAATAAGTTAATTATGAATAGATACGAGCAGATTGGAAGTGGAAACTAAGGAAAAAGAGGTATTTGAGGCTTGAGTTTGGCCGTGGAATTGAGGTATGTGTTGTGGCTAACCTTAGCTTGAGGGATCAGGTATTGTTGCCTTATTTGCTACATGTTAAGTTGTTAAGTACGACGTATAGGTAAGGTGACGAGTATATATACGTTGTTGTCGGGTCAAAGCATGTGAGTGAGTCTTATACTTGTGACCGTTGTATTTCTTTATACGTATTGTTCATGCTTAAACTGGTTATTACTCATGTTAAACAAGTCTTCTTATGTATTCCTGGTTTGGATATTGGTTGAGTGTTGGGTCAAGTTGAAATTTATGTTGTGAAGTTGAATGATGAAATGAAGTTAGTTAATTATGATGCCCTTGTCGGGTTGTTATTGTTTTTGTTGTTTGTTATGTGGCGAGGAAGAGTGATAAAGCGCGAAGGGTGATGCCGTGCACATTTCTATTATTCATATTGTGAGGTTGAGTGGTAAAGCACGAAGGGTGATGATGTGCATGTTCTTTTATTGATTATATGGTGAGGTTGAGTGGTAAAGCACGAAGGGTGATGCCGTGCACGTTTCTATTATTGATTACCTGGTAAGAATTGAGCGTAAAAGCACGAAGGGTGATGTCGTGCATTTTTTGTTTGCTGTGTTTACTTGTTATTATCAGTTCAAGTGTACTAGCTATTTAAATTCCTCTACTGCTGTGATTCTTTATTTTGGTGCCCCCATAGCATGTTGCCCCTTCCCGTTAATTTCTGCTTAGCTTCTATTAATTGTTATTTTGTTAGCATATTATTTAACTACACAGGTTTATATTATTTGTCATGTCCTAGCCTCGTCACTACTTCGCCAAGGTTAGGCTCGGCACTTACCAGTACATGGGGTCGATTGTACTGATATTGCACTGTGCATTATCTGTGCAGATCCCGTTTTGGGTTTGCTGCTTTCAGTACACAGAAGACCCAAGGTAGATCTGCTGGCATTCACAGACCCTGGAGTCCCCTTCCCTCTATCTTAGTTCCTGTTTTCTTTCATCCCAAAAAACAGATATATTTTCCTTTAAACCAGTATTTGTAGAAATTCTTAGACGTTCGTGGATTGTGACACCAGATCTTTTGGGTGGTCGTGTATTAGAGTTTTAAACTGTTATAAATTTCTGCACTTTATATCTGTTTAGTTTTAATTACTACTAATTACTGTTTTGGTTAATGATTAATATGTTAGAACTATATCTGTTGGCTTGCCTAGCATCATCAGAATTAGGCGCCATCATGATCCCAACGGTAGGAAATCCGGGTCGTGACAAGTTGGTATCTGAGCACTTGGTTGGCTAGCTCTCACAATTCAAGAACAAGTTAGGTAGAGTCTGAGGGATCGGTACGGAGACGTTTATGCTTATCCCCAGAGGCTACAAAGTTTAGGAATAACTTCACATCTATTCTTCTCTGTCGTGCAATTTGATTTCTCAATTCTAATTGAACTTCTACTCTGTCCTTTCGCAGATGGAGAGAACACGTACCGCTTCATCAACTAATCAGCATCCCGAGCCCCTAGTGGCAGCTCCTACAAGGGAAAGAGGATGAGGCCGAGGCCATGCTAGAGGCCGAGGTAGGGGCAGGGCTCAGCCTAGAGCTCGAGCAGCAGCACCAGTGGTGGAGCCTCAGGTAGAGTTTGATGATGAGGTTCCGGCCTAGACCGTTCCAGCAGGGCCAGCTTAGGTTCTAGAGGGGTTCATCGCTGCCCGGTACTCCAGGATACTCTTGTCCGTCTAATGGGCCTTATGGAGAGTGTCACTCAGGTAGGCATACTTCCTGTAGCACCAGGCGTCTCTCGGGCTGGGGAGGAGCACAGACTCCCGCTACTCACACTCCGGAGTAGTTGGATCCCCAATTTCAGACTCCAGCAGCTCAGCCATTTGTAGTAGTTCTGTCGGGTGTTGTAGCACAGACCGGTAGTGGATCAGCCATGTCTTCTGATGCTTGGTGGAGATTGGACAGGTTCACGAAGCTTTTCACTACTACCTATGGTGGTACATCTTCAGAGGATCCCCAAGATAATTTGGACAGTTGTCACGAGGTTCTACGAAACATGGGGATAGTGGAGACCAATGGGGTCGACTTTGCTGCATTTTATCTGTCAGGTTTCGCCAAGAAGTGGTGGAGAGATTATTGTTTGGCCAGACCAGCTGGATTGCCTGCTTTGGCTTGGGACCAGTTCTCTCAGCTATTTCTCGAGAAGTTCCTTCCCGACATTCAGAGAGAGGAGTACCGTAGGCGGTTCGAGCATTTTCAGCAGGGTTCTATGACCGTCATCCAGTATGAGACTAGGTTTATTGATTTGGCTCGTCATGCTCTTCTTATACTCCCCATCGAGAGAGAGGGGGTGAGGAGGTTTATTGAGGGACTCGCTCAGCCTATCAGATTGCAGATGGCTAAGGAGTCAGGGAGCAAAATTTCTTTTCAGGACACGGCCAATGTGGCCAGGCGAGTCGAGATGGTTCTATCTCATGGGAGTGGTCAGGGGTCGGATAAGAGGCCTCATCATTCTAGCAGGTTCAGTGGTGCCTCGTTTGGAGGCAGGTATTCTTTTGGTAGGGGCCATCCTCCCAAGCCGTTTCATTTACCACTTCAGGCTTCTCACGGTGCTCCAGGTGGTCATGGCCATCATATGCAGTATTCTGATCAGCTAACCTATAGTGCACCACCAGCTCCGATAAGTGCACCTCCGCTCCAGAGTTTTCAGGGTGGTTACTCAGGCCATCAGGTTCAGTTTCAGGGTCAGCAGTCTCAGCAACTGAGGTCTTGTTATACTTGTGGCGATCCGAGGCATATTGCTAGATTTTGCCCTCGAGCATGGAGCAGTTCTCAGCATCAGGGTTCTCGTGCCATGGTTCTGGCACCGGGTGTTCCACCACCCGCTCAGCCAGCTAGGGGTAGGGGTCAGGCAGCTAGAGGTGGAGGTCGAGGTGTTAGAGGTGGAGGGTAGGCCGTTAGAGGTGGAGGCCAGCCAGCAAGAGGTCGTCCTAGGGATGTAGTTTAGAGTGATGGGGCACAGCCCCGATGTTATGCTATTCAACCCAAGCCTAAGGTTGAGTCCTCCGATGTAGTTATCACAGGTACAGTTTCAGTTTGTAGTAGAGACGCTTCGGTTCTATTCAATCCAGGGTCTACATACTCCTATGTATCATCTTAGTTTGCTCCATATTTGGTTGTGCCCCGTGATTCTTTGAGTTCTCCCGTGTATGTGTCCACGCGAGTAGGGGATTCAATTGTTGTAGATCGTATATATCGCTCGTGTGTGATTGTTATTGGGGGTCTTGAGACTAGTGTACATCTCCTACTTCTCGATATGGTTGACTTCGATGTTATTTTGGGGATGGATTGGTTGTCACCTTATCATGCTATATTGGACTGTCATGCCAAGATCGTGACTTTAGCTTTGCCGGGGTTTCCTCGATTGGAGTGGAGAGGGACTTCTGGTGATTTTGTCAGCAGGGTTATTTCTTATATGAAGGCTCGGCGTATGGTTGGGAAGGGGTCTTGGCTTATTTGGCTTATGTTCGTGATTCTAGTGCTGAGGTTCCTTTTATGGATTCTGTGTCAATTGTTCGGGAGTTTCCAGAGGTATTTCCTGCAGACCTGTCGGGGCTACCACCCCACATGGATATTGACTTTTGCATTGATTTGGCTCCAGGCACTCAGCCCATTTCTATTTGCCATATTGTGTGGCCCCGCCGGAGTTTAAGGAATTGAAAGAACAGTTGCAAGACTTGATTTATAAGGGCTTTATTAGGCCTTGTGTCTCGCCCTGGGGTGCACCAGTGTTGTTTGTTAAGAAGAAGGATGGATCGATGAGGATGTGTATAGATTATCGGCAGTTGAACAAAGTCACCATCAAGAACAAGTACCCATTGCCGAGGATTGATGATTTTTTTTAATCAGCTATAGGGTGCCAAGGTATTTTTGAAGATTAATTTGAGATTTATGTTNTTGACTTGTTTGATAGTAGAATATTTAAGCTTTGTCATGTGGAGTATCTTCCGAATGTTTTGAAATTTTTCATGATGCTTTGATGAAATTGGATAGCATGTCTTGTGAGCCTATGTCTCTTTTTCTTGACTTATATTTATTTTGTGCTTAATGCTCAATATCTTGTGGCTCCGTGAATACTTGCATTGTTTGTGAGTTGGAATGAGCTTAGTGAGTCATGTGCCATGTGTGAAGTGAGATTTTATGTAGTCCATGTTATTGTGATTGAGTCTAGAACTTGTCCGGTATGTGAGTTGAAGCGAAATTTTAGGCGATGCTAGATTTGAAAAATAATTTTAGGCCTTCTTTGATTTTTTTGGCTAAATTGCTTATCACAAATAAAATCTACCCCTAGTTGTGATGACCCAAAAGGACATCTCGTGTTTTAGAACCCAAATCGGGGTTCCGAGGCCTTCAAAACCACATTTTATTTCTCCTCATTTGCTTGCGCACTCCGGGCGCGTTTCCGGAAAGCCTTTATGTGAAAAATTTGAGAAAGTATTAAGTTTCGCCTTTAAAATTTAATTAAGTTGACTTCGGTCAATATTTTGAGTAAAAAGACCCGGACCCGTGATTTGACGGTCCCGGAGGGTCCGTAGTAAATATGGGACATGGGCGTATGCCCGGAATTGAATTCCGAGGTCCCTAGCCCGAGAAATGAATTTTTGAAGAAAATTGTTAAATTGAAAATATAATAGTTTTTAGAAATTGAATAATGTTTGATCCTGTTGGTATCGGGCCCGTATTTTGGTTTCGGAGCCCGTTACAGGTTTAATATGGTAGTTAAGTCATGTTTGTGAAATTTGCTGAGAAACGGGACTGATTGACGTGATTCGGACGTCCGGTTTTAAAGATAGAAAACTTTAAGTGTTCTTGAGAATTACATGGATTTTCATGCTAAATTAATAGTTTTAGGTGTTATTTTACCGATTTAATCGCATGAGCAAGTCCGTGTGATGTGTTAAGACTTGTATGCATATTTGGTTTGGAGCCCCGAGGGCTCTAGTGAGTTTCGAATAGGCTACGAGATATTTTAGACTAAAAATTCTGGTGTTTTTGGCTTCTGTTGTCATCTGGTATATCCTTCTTCGCGTTCGAGAAGGAACTCTCACGAATGCGAAGAGTAAATTTTATCTGAGGAGGAACTCCTTCTACGCAAACGCGGAGCATTGGGGGCATTACCCATCGCGAACGCGACCTGGCTATCGCGGATGTAAAGGCCATTTTGGCAGGGACCTTGGGGAGGGGCGAAAATACTCTATGCAAACGCGGCAAGCGGCTCGCGAATGTGAAGGTCGGGGGGTATACCTTTGTGAACGCGTACGATATCTCACAAACGCGAAGGCCCTTCTAGCCAATGCTTCACGAACGCGACAGACCACTCGCGAACATGAAGAAGGCCTGTCCAATGTTTTAAAAATAGAACCAAAGATGGGATTAGACAAAAATTTTATAGTTTCTCCCGTAGAACTCGACCTTGGGTGATTTTTGAAGTGGGGATTCAACACCAAATCATAGGTTCGTGTTCTAAGACTCATTTCTTTCAATTTCCATCAACACCCACTAGATTTCTAGGCCTAAATCTTGTTCTTCAAGGGTAGAAATTAGGGATTTTGGGAAAATTGGGGATTTTACAAATTTAGGAATTTAGACCTCGATTTAGGGTTGGATTCTGAAACTAATTGCATATTTGGGCTCGTGGGTGAATGGGTAATCGGGTTTTGGTCCGAACTTTGAGTTTTGGCCAAGCGGGACCGGGGTCGATTTTTGAGTTTTTGGGAAGAATGTTGGGAAATCTATAAGTTTTGCATTAGAATTGATTTCTTTGGCATTAGTTGATGTTAATAAGTTAATTATGAATAGATACGAGCGGATTGGAAGTGGAAACTAAGGAAAAAGAGGTATTTGAGGCTTGAGTTTGGCCGTGGAATCGAGGTATGTGTTGTGGCTAACCTTAGCTTGAGGGATCAAGTATTGTTGCCTTATTTGCTACATGTTAAGTTGTTAAGTACGACGTATAGGTGAGGTGACGAGTATATATACGTTGTTGTCGGGTCAAAGCATGTGAGTGAGTCTTATATTTGTGATCGTTGTATTTCTTTATACGTATTGTTCATGCTTAAACTGGTTATTACTCATGTTAAACAAGTCTTCTTATGTATTCCTGGTTTAGATATTGGTTGAGTGTTGGGTCAAGTTGAAATTTATGTTGTGAAGTTGAATGATGAAATGAAGTTAGTTAATTGTGATGCACTTGCCGGGTTATTATTGTTTTTGTTGTTTGTTATGTGGTGAGGAAGAGTGATAAAGCGCGAAGGGTGATGCGTGCACATTTCTATTATTCATATTGTGAGGTTGAGTGGTAAAGCACGAAGGGTGATGATGTGCATGTTCTTTTATTGATTATATGGTGAGGTTGAGTGGTAAAGCACGAAGGGTGATGCCGTGCATGTTTCTATTATTGATTACCTGGTGAGGATTGAGCGTAAAAGCACGAAGGGTGATGTCGTGCATTTTTTGTTTGTTGTGTTTACTTGTTATTATCAGTTCAAGTGTACTAGCTATTTAAATTCCTCTACTGCTGTGATTCTTTATTTTGGTGCCCCCATAGCATGTTGCCACTTCCCATTAATTTCTGCTTAGCTTCTATTAATTGTTATTTTGTTAGCATATTGTTTAACTGCACAGGTTTATATTATTTGTCATGTCCTAGCCTCGTCACTACTTCGCCAAGGTTAGGCTCGGCACTTACCAGTACATGGGGTCGATTGTACTGATATTGCACTGTGCATTATCTGTGCAGATCCCGGTACTAGACCATACTGATCAGAGTTTGGGTTGTTGCCTTCAGTACACAGAAGACCCAAGGTAGATCTGCTGGCGTTCACAGACCCTGGAGTCCCCTTCCCTCTATCTTAGTTCCTGTTTTCTTTCATCCCAAAAAATAGATATATTTTCCTTTAAACCAGTATTTGTAGAAATTCTTAGACGTTCGTGGATTGTGACACCAGATCTTTTGGGTAGTCGTGTATTAGAGTTTTAAACTGTTATAAATTTCTGCACTTTATATCTGTTTAGTTTTAATTACTACTAATTACTGTTTTGGTTAATGATTAATATGTTAGAACTATATCTGTTGGCTTGCCTAGCATCATCAGAATTAGGCGCCATCATGATCCCAACGGTAGGAAATCCGGGTCGTGACAAGTTGGTATCTGAGCACTTGGTTGGCTAGCTCTCACAATTCAAGAACAAGCTAGGTAGAGTCTGAGGGATCAGTATGGAGACGTTTGTGCTTATCCCCAGAGGCTACAAAGTTTAGGAATAACTTCACATCTATTCTTCTCTGTCGTGCAATTTTGATTTCTCAATTCTAATTGAACTTCTACTCTGTCCTTTCGCAGATGGAGAGAACACGTACCGCTTCATCAACTAATCAGCATCCCGAGCCCCTAGTGGCAGCTCCTACAAGGGAAAGAGGACGAGGCCGAGGCCATGCTAGAGGCCGAGGTAGGGGCAGGGCTCAGCCTAGAGCTCGAGCAGCAGCACCAGTGGTGGAGCCTCAGGTAGAGTTTGATGATGAGGTTCCGGCCTAGACCGTTCCAGCAGGGCCAGCTTAGGTTCTAGAGGGGTTCATCGCTGCCCGGTACTCCAGGATACTCTTGTCCGTCTAATGGGCCTTATGGAGAGTGTCACTCAGGTAGGCATACTTCCTGTAGCACCAGGCGTCTCTCGGGCTGGGGAGGAGCACAGACTCCCGCTACTCACACTCCGGAGTAGTTGGATCCCCAATTTCAGACTCCAGCAGCTCAGCCATTTGTAGTAGTTCTGTCGGGTGTTGTAGCACAGACCGGTAGTGGATCAGCTATGTCTTCTGATGCTTGGTGGAGATTGGACAGGTTCACGAAGCTTTTCACTACTACCTATGGTGGTACATCTTCAGAGGATCCCCAAGATAATTTGGACAGTTGTCACGAGGTTCTACGAAACATGGGGATAGTGGAGACCAATGGGGTCGACTTTGCTGCATTTTATCTGTCAGGTTTCGCCAAGAAGTGGTGGAGAGATTATTGTTTGGCCAGACCAGCTGGATTGCCTGCTTTGGCTTGGGACCAGTTCTCTCAGCTATTTCTCGAGAAGTTCCTTCCCGACATTCAGAGAGAGGAGTACCGTAGGCGGTTCGAGCATTTTCAGCAGGGTTCTATGACCGTCATCCAGTATGAGACTAGGTTTATTGATTTGGCTCGTCATGCTCTTCTTATACTCCCCATCGAGAGAGAGGGGGTGAGGAGGTTTATTGAGGGACTCGCTCAGCCTATCAGATTGCAGATGGCTAAGGAGTCAGGGAGCAAAATTTCTTTTCAGGACACGGCCAATGTGGCCAGGCGAGTCGAGATGGTTCTATCTCATGGGAGTGGTCAGGGGTCGGATAAGAGGCCTCATCATTCTAGCAGGTTCAGTGGTGCCTCGTTTGGAGGCAGGTATTCTTTTGGTAGGGGCCATCCTCCCAAGCCGTTTCATTTACCACTTCAGGCTTCTCACGGTGCTCCAGGTGGTCATGGCCATCATATGCAGTATTCTGATCAGCTAACCTATAGTGCACCACCAGCTCCGATAAGTGCACCTCCGCTCCAGAGTTTTCAGGGTGGTTACTCAGGCCATCAGGTTCAGTTTCAGGGTCAGCAGTCTCAGCAACTGAGGTCTTGTTATACTTGTGGCGATCCGAGGCATATTGCTAGATTTTGCCCTCGAGCATGGAGCAGTTCTCAGCATCAGGGTTCTCGTGCCATGGTTCTGGCACCGGGTGTTCCACCACCCGCTCAGCCAGCTAGGGGTAGGGGTCAGGCAGCTAGAGGTGGAGGTCGAGGTGTTAGAGGTGGAGGGTAGGCCGTTAGAGGTGGAGGCCAGCCAGCAAGAGGTCGTCCTAGGGATGTAGTTTAGAGTGATGGGGCACAGCCCCGATGTTATGCTATTCAACCCAAGCCTAAGGTTGAGTCCTCCGATGTAGTTATCACAGGTACAGTTTCAGTTTGTAGTAGAGACGCTTCGGTTCTATTCAATCCAGGGTCTACATACTCCTATGTATCATCTTAGTTTGCTCCATATTTGGTTGTGCCCCGTGATTCTTTGAGTTCTCCCGTGTATGTGTCCACGCGAGTAGGGGATTCAATTGTTGTAGATCGTATATATCGCTCGTGTGTGATTGTTATTGGGGGTCTTGAGACTAGTGTACATCTCCTACTTCTCGATATGGTTGACTTCGATGTTATTTTGGGGATGGATTGGTTGTCACCTTATCATGCTATATTGGACTGTCATGCCAAGATCGTGACTTTAGCTTTGCCGGGGTTTCCTCGATTGGAGTGGAGAGGGACTTCTGGTGATTTTGTCAGCAGGGTTATTTCTTATATGAAGGCTCGACGTATGGTTGGGAAGGGGTCTTGGCTTATTTGGCTTATGTTCGTGATTCTAGTGCTGAGGTTCCTTTTATGGATTCTGTGTCAATTGTTCGGGAGTTTCCAGAGGTATTTCCTGCAGACTTGTCGGGGCTACCACCCCACATGGATATTGACTTTTGCATTGATTTGGCTCCAGGCACTCAGCCCATTTCTATTTGCCATATTGTATGGCCCCGCCGGAGTTTAAAGAATTGAAAGAACAGATGCAAGACTTGATTTATAAGGGCTTTATTAGGCCTTGTGTCACGCCCTGGGGTGCACCAGTGTTGTTTGTTAAGAAGAAGGATGGATCGATGAGGATGTGTATAGATTATCGGCAGTTGAACAAAGTCACCATCAAGAACAAGTACCCATTGCCGAGGATTGATGATTTTTTTTATCAGCTATAGGGTGCCAAGGTATTTTTGAAGATTAATTTGAGATTATGTTACCATCAGTTGAGGATTAGGGAATCTGATGTCCCTAAGACAGCTTTTCGTATTCGGTACGGGCATTACGAGTTTCTAGTGATTTCATTTAGATTGACAAATGCCCCAGCAGCATTTATGGATTTGATTAACCGAGTGGTCAAGACCTATCTGGATTCCTTTGTGATTGTTTTCATTGATGATATCTTGATCTACTCCCGCAACCGAGAGGAGCACGAGCAGCATCTTTGGATTGTTCTTCAGACTCTGAGAAACAGCCAATTATATGCTAAGTTTTTGAAATGTGATCTTTGGTTGAGTTCAGTGGCTTTCTTGGGTTATGTTATATCAGCAGAGGGTATTTAGGTGGATCCTAAGAAGATTGTGGTACTCAAGGACTGGCCTAGACCCACATCAGCTACGGAGATCCAGAGTTTCTTGGGTTTGGCGGGTTACTACCGTCGGTTTGTGGAGGGGTTTTCATCCATAGAAGCCCCGATGACCAGGTTGACCCAGAAGGGTGCCCCATTCAGGTGGTCGGACGAGTGTGAGGCGACCTTTGAGAAGCTCAAGACAGCTTTGATTACGTCGCCGGTGTTGGTATTGCCCACTGGTTTAGGGCCCTATGTAGTATATTGTGACGCATCTCGTATTGGACTTGGTGTTGTATTGATGGAAAATGGCACGGTTATTTCATATGCTTAGCGGCAGTTGAAGATTCACGAGAATAATTATCCAGTTCATGATTTGGAGCTAGCAGCCATTGTATATGCGCTGAAGATTTGGAGGCATTATTTATATGGCGTGTCGTGTGAGGTATTCACGGATCATAAGAGTTTGCAGTATTTGTTCGAGCAGAATGAGCTCAATTTGAGGCAGAGAAGGTGGTTGGAGCTATTGAAAGACTATGATATCACCATCTTGTATCATCCCGGGAAGGCCAATGTGGTGGCCGATGCTTTGAGTAGGAAGTCGGCTAGTATGGGTAGCCTTGCATATATTCCAGTCGGTGAGAGACCGCTTGCTTTGGATATTCAGACTTTGGCCAATCAGTTCGTGAGGTTGGATGTTTCTAAGCCCAGCCGTGTTCTAGCTTGTACAGTCGCTTGGTCTTCATTATTTGAGCGTATCAGAGATCGGCAGTATAATGATCCTCATTTTCTTGTCCTTAGGGACACAGTGCGGCACGGAGGTGCCAAGCAGGTTACAGGTTAAGATGATGGAGTTTTGAGTATGCAAGGTCGTGTTTGTGTGACTAATGTGGATGGACTTCGTTAGTTGATTCTAGAGGAGGCCCATAGTTCCCGGTATTCTATTCATCCGGGCGCTGTGAAGATGTATCAGGACTTGCGGCAGCATTATTGGTGGAGGAAGATGAAGAAGGATATTGTTGCGTATGTAGCTCGGTGTTAGAATTGTCAGCAGGTAAAGTACGAGCATCAGAGACCTAGTGGTTTGCTTCAGAAGATTGAAATCCCTGAGTGGAAGTGGGAGCCTATAACTATGGATTTTGTTGTTGGACTCCCACGAACTCAGAGGAAGTTCGATGCAGTATGGGTTATTATTGATAGGCTGACCAAGTCAGCGCATTTCATTCCTGTGGCAATTTCCTATTCTCAGAGCGGTTAGCCGAGATCAATATCCGGAAGATTGTTCATCTTCATGGTGTGCCCGTGTCTATCATTTCTGACCGAGATACGTAGGTTACCTCACATTTCTGGAGGGCAGTACAGCATTAGTGGGGTATGCGGGTCAAGTTGAGCACAACATTTCATCCTCAGACGAACGAACAGTCCGAGCGTACTATTCAAATTTTGGAGGATATGATGCGTGCCTGTGTTATTGACTTTGGAGGTTCTTGGGATCATTTCTTGCCATGAGCGGAGTTTGCCTACAACAACAATTATTAGTCGAGCATCCAGATGTCTCCCTATGAAGCGTTGTATAGTAGACGTTGTCGATCGCGAGTTGGGTGGTTTGAGCTGGGGGAGGCTCGGTTGTTGGATACAGATTTAGTACAGGATGCTTTGGATAAGGTTAAGATTATTCAGGATAGGCTTCACAAAGCTCAGTCCAGGCAAAAGAGTTATGCCAACAGTAAGGTTCGTGACATTGCATTCATGGTCAGAGAGCGAGTGTTGCTTCGAGTGTCGCCCATGAAGGGCGTGATGAGATTTGGGAAGAAGGGCAAGCTAAGCCCTAGGTTCATCGGGTCTTTTGAGATCCTTGATCGAGTGGGAGAGGTGGCTTACAGACTTGTGTTGCCACTGGGTTTATCAGCTGTGTATCCAGTGTTTCATGTGTCCATGCTTCGAAAGTATCATGGCGATCCATCCCAAGTGTTAGACTTCCGCACTGTCCAGTTGGACAAGGATTTGACCTACGAGGAACAGCCGGTAGTTATTCTAGACCGGTAGGTTCGACAGTTGAGATCGAAGAGTTACCCTTCAGATCATGTGCAGTGGAGAGGACATCCTGTTGAGGCAACTACCTGGGAGTCCGAGACCAATATATGGAGCAGATATCCTCATCTTTTCACTAGCTTAGGTACTTTTATATGTACATTTGAGGATGAACGATTGTTTTAGAGGTGGAGAATGTGATGACCCAAAAGTTCATCTAGTGTTTTAGAACCCAAATCGGGGTTTCGAGACCTTCAAACCCTTATTTTCTTTCTCCTCGATTTACGTGCGCAGTCCGGGCGCGTTTCCAGTAAGCCTTTTTGTGAAAAATTTGAGAAAGTATTAAGTTTTGCCCTTAAAATTGATTTAAGTTGACTTCGATTAACATTTTGAGTAAAACGATCCGGAACCGTGAATTGACGGTCACGGAGGGTTCGTAGTAAAATATGGGACATGGGCATATGCCCGGAATTGTATTCCTAGGTCCTTAGCCCGAAAAATGAATTTCTGAAGAAAATTGTTAAACTGAAAATATAATGGTTTTTAGAAATTGAATAATGTTTGATCTTGTTGGTATCGGGCCCGTATTTTGGTTCCAGAGCCAGGTACAGGTTTAATATGGTATTTAAGTCATGTCTGTGAAATATGGTGAGAAACGGGACTGATTTGACGTGATTCAGACTTCCAGTTGTAAAGATAGAAAACCTTAAGTGTTCTTGAGAATTTCATGGATTTTGATGCTAAATCTGTAGTTTTAGATGTTATTTTAGCGATTTGATCGCACGAGCAAGTCCGTATGATATGTTAAGACATGTGTGCATATTTGGTTTGGAGCCCCGAGGGCTGGGGTGAGTATCGGATAGGATACGGGATGTTTTAGACTTGAAAATTCTGGTGTTCTTGGCTTCTGCTATTATTTGGTATATCCTTCTTCGCGTTCGCAAAAGAACTCTCGCGAAGGCAAAGAGTAAATTTGTCTGAGGGAGAACTCCTTCTACGCGAACGCGAGGCACAGGTCACGAACATGGAGCGTTAGGGGCATTACCCTTCGCGAACACGACCTGGCTATCTCGAACACGAAGGCCATTTTGGCAGGGACCTGGTGGAGGCAAGAAAATACTCTACGCGAAGAAGCGACTCGCGAACGCGAAGGTCGGGGGGTATACCTTCGCGAACGCTGTCGGTATCTCGCGAACCCAAAGGCCCTTCTGGCCAATGCTTCGCGAACGCGAAGAAAGCTTGTCCAATGTTTTAAAAACAGAACCAAAGACAGGATTAGACCAAAATTTCATATTTCCTTCCATAGACTCGGCCTTGGGCGATTTTTGGAGTGGGGATTCAACACCAAATCATAGATTCGTGTTCTAAGACTCATTTCTTTCAATTTCCATCAACACCCATTAGATTGTTAGGCCTAAATCTTGTTCTTTAAGGGTAGAAATTAGGGATTTCGGGAAATTGAGGATTTTACAAATTCGGGAATTTAGTCCTCGATTTAGGGTCGGATTCCGAAACTTATTACATATATAAGCTAGTGAGTGAATGGGTAATCGAGTTTTGGTCGGAACATTGAGTTTTGTCCAAGAGAGCCCGGGATCGATTTTTGACTTTTTGGGAAGAATGTTGGGAAATCTAAAATTTTGCATTAGAATTGGTTTCTTTGGGATTAATTGATGTTAATAAGTTGATTATGAATAGATACGAGCGGATTGGAAGTTGAAACTAAGGGAAAAGCGATATTTGAGTCTTGAGTTTGGTCGTGGAATCGAGGTAAGATTTGTGGCTAACCTTAGCTTGAAGGATTAGGTATTGTTGCCTTATTTGCTACATGTTTAGTTGTTAAGTGCGACGTATAGGTGAGGTGACGAGTATCTATACGTTGTTGTCGGGTCAAAGCATGCGAGTGAGTCTTAGACTTGTGATAGTTGTGTTTCTTTATACGTACTGTTCCTGCTTAAACTGGTTGAGTGTTGGCTCAAGTTGAAATTTATGTTGTGAAGTGAATGATGAAATGAAGTTAGTTAATTATGATGCCCTTGCCGGGTTGTTATTGTTTCTGTTGTTTGTTATGTGGTGAGGAAGAGTGATAAAGCACGAAGGGTGATGTCGTGCACATTTCTATTATTCATATGGTGTGGTTGACTGGTAAAGCACGAAGGGTGATGCCGTGCACGTATCTTTTATTGTTTATCTGGTGTGGTTGAGTGGTAAAACACGAAGTGTGATGCCATGCACGTTTCTATTATTGATTACCTTGTAAGGATTGAGAGTAAAAGCACGATGGGTGATGTCGTGCATTTTCTGTTTGCTGTATTTACTTGTTATTATCGGTTCAAGTGTACTAGCTATTTAAATTCCTCTACTGTTGTGATTCTTTGTTTTGGTACCCCCATAGCATGTTGCCCCTTCCCGTTAATTTCTGCTTAGCTTCTATTAATTGTTATTTTGTTAGCATATTGTTTAACTGCACAGGTTTATACTATTTGTCATGTCTTAGCCTCGTCACTACTTCGCCAAGGTTAGGCTCGGCACTTACTAGTACATGGGGTCGGTTGTACTGATACTGCACTCTGCACTTTCTGTGCAGATCTTGCTACTGGACCATACTGATCAGAGTTTGGGTTGCTGCCTTCCGACCACAGGAGACCCAAGGTAGATCTGCGGGCGTTCACGGACCTTGGAGTCCCCTTCCCTCTATCTTAGTTCCAGTTTTCTTTCATTCCGAAAATAGAGGTATTTTCCTTTAAACCAGTGTTTGTAGAAATTCTTAGACGTTCGTGGATTGTGACACCAGATCTTTGGGGTAGTCGTGTATTAGAGTTTTAAATTGTTATAAATTTCCACACTTCATATTTGTTTAGTTTTAATTACTGTTAATTACTGTTTTGGTTAATGATTAATGTGTTATAACAATATCTGTTGGCTTGCCTAGCATCATCAGAGTTAGGGACCTTCACGATCCCGACGGTGGGAAATCCGGGTCGGGACAAGTTGGTATCAGAGCACTTGGTTGCCTAAGTCTAACAATTCACGAACAAGCTAGGTAGAGTCTGAGGATCGATACGGAGACTTCTGTACTTATCCCCTAGAGGCTACGGAGTTTAGGAATAACTTCACATCTATTCTTCTCTGTCATGTGATTTGATTTCTCAATGCCAATTGAACATCTACTATGTTCTTTCGCAGATGGCGAGAACATGCACCGTTTCATCAGTTAATCAGCAGCCCGAGCCCCCATTGGCTGCTCCTACGAGGGGCAGAGGACGAGGACGAGGTTGTGCTAGAGGACGAGGTAGGGGCAGGGCTCAGCCCAGAGCTCGAGCAGTAGCACCAGCAGCGGAGCCTCAGGTAGAGTTTGATGATGAGGTTTTGGCCCAGACCGTTCCAGCAGGGCCAGCTCAGGTTCTAGAGGGGTTCATCGCTACCCCGGTACTCCAGGATGCTATAGTCCGTATAGTGGACCTTATGGAGAGTGTCACTCAGGCAGGCATACTTCCTGTAGCACCAGCCGTCTCTCGGGCTAGGGGAGGAGCACAGACTCCCGCTACTCACACTCCGGAGTAGATGGCTCCCCAATTTCAGACTCAAGCAGCTCAGCCAGTTGGGGTAGTTCTGCTAGGTGCTTTAGCACAGACCGGTGATGGATCAGCTATGTCTTCTGATACTTTGTGGATATTGGACAGGTTCACCAAGCTTTTAATTGCTACCTATGGCGGTACATCTTCAGAGGATCCCCAGAATTATTTGGACAGTTGTCACGAGGTTCTACAGAACATTGGGATAGTGGAGACCAATGGGGTCAACTTTGCTGCATTTTGTCTGTCAGGTTCCGCCAAGAAGTGGTGGAGGGATTATTGTTTGGCCAGACCAGCTAGGTCGCCTTCTTTTACTTGGGACCAGTTCTCTGAGATATTTCTCGAGATGTTCCTTCCCGACACTCAGAAAGAGAAGTACCGCAGGCGGTTCAAGTATCTTCAGCAGTGTTCTATGACCGTCACCCAGTACGAGACTACGTTTATTGATTTGGATCGTCATGCTATTCTTACACTCGCCACCGAGAGAGAGAGGGTCAGGAGGTCTATTGAGGGACTCGCTCAGCCTATCAGATTGCAGATGTCTAAGGAGTTAGGGAGCGAGATTTCTTTTCAAGACGCGGCCAATGTGGCAAGGCGAGTCGAGATGGTTCTAGCTCAGGGGAGTGGTCAGGGGTCGGATAAGAGGCCTCATCATTCTGGCAGGTTCAGTGGTGCCTCATCTAGAGGCAGGGATTCTTTTGGTAGGGTCCATCCTCAAAGGCCATTTCATTCAGCACTTCAAGCTTCTCGCGGTGCTCCAGGTGGCTGTGGCCATCATATGCAATATTCTGATCAGCTACCCTACAGTGCACCAACAGCTCCTATGAGTGCACCTCCGCTCCAGAGTTTTCAAAGTGGTTACTCAGGCCGTCAGGTTCAGTTTTAGGTTCAGCACTCTCAGCAACCAAGGCCTTGTTATACTTGTTGCAATCCGAGGCATATTTTTAGATTTTGCCCTCGAGCATCGAGTAGTTCTGAACATCAAGGTTCTCGTGCCATGGTTCCAGCACCGGGTGTTCCACCGTCTGCTCAGCTAGCTAGGGGTAGGGGTCAGGTAGCCAGAGGTAGAGGTCGAGGTGTTAGAGGTGGAGGTCAGGCCGTTAGAGGTGGAGGCCAGCCAGCAGGAGGCCATCCCTGGGATGTAGTTCAGAGTGGTGGGGCCCAACCCCAATGTTATGCAATTCCAGCCAGGCCTGAGGCTGAGTCCTCCGATGCAGTTATCACAGATACGGTTTCAGTTTGCAGTAGAGATGCTTTGGTTCTATTCGATCCAGGGTCTACATACTCCTATGTGTCATCTTATTTTGCTCCATATTTGGTTGTCCCCCGTGATTCTTTGAGTGCTCCCGCGTATGTGTCCACGCCGGTAAGGGATTCTATTATTGTAGATCGTGTCTACCGCTCGTGTGTGGTTGTTATTGGGGGTCTTGAGACTAGTGTAGATCTCCTACTTCTTGATATGGTTGACTTCGATGTTATTTTGGGGATGGATTGGTTGTCACCTTATCATGCTATATTGGACTGTCATGCCTAAACCGTGACTTTCTTGCCGGGGTTTCCTCGATTGGAGTGGAGAGGGACTTTTGGTCATTTTGTCAGAAGGGTTATTTCTTATATGAAGGCTCGGCGTATGGTCGGGAAGGGGTGCTTGGCTTATTTGGCTTATGTTTGTGATTCTAGTGCCGAGGTTCCTTCTATGGATTCTATGTCAGTTGTTCGGGAGTTTCCAAAGGTATTTCCTGCAGACCTGCCGGGGCTGCCACCCGACATAGATATTGACTTTTGCATTGATTTTGCTCCGGGCACTCAGCCCATTTCTATTCTGCCATATCGTATGGCCCCGCCAGAGTTGAAAGAATTGAAAGAACAGTTCCAAGACTTGCTTTATAAGGGATTTATTAGGCATAGTGTCTCACCCTGTGGTGCGCCAGTGTTGTTTGTTTAGAAGAAGGATGTATCGATGAGGATGTGTATAGATTATCGGCAGTTGAAAAAAGTCACAATCAAGAACAAGTACCCATTGCCGAGGATTGATGATTTGGTTGATCAGCTTCAGGTTGCCAAAGTATTTTCAAAGATTGATTTGAGATTTGGCTACCATCAGTTGAGTATTAG